>NC_068444.1:12034765-12234765 GCF_023373465.1 Oncorhynchus keta | reverse complement strand
AGAGAAGGGGAAAGAAATAAATGAAGAGAGAAGAGAGAGGGGGAAGGAATTAAATGAAGAGAGAAGAAGAGAGAAGGGGAAGGAAATAAATGAAGAGAGAAGAGGAGAGAAGGAAATAAAATAATAGAGAAGGAAATAAATGAAGAGAGAAGAGAGAAGGGGAAGGAAATAAATGAAGAGAGAAGAGGAGAGAAGGAAATGAATGAAGAGAGAAGAAGAGAGAAGGGGAAGGAAATAAATGAAGAGAGAAGAGGAGAGAAGGAAATAAAATAATAGAGAAGGAAATAAATGAAGAGAGAAGAGGAGAGAAGGAAATAAAAGAAGAGAGAAGAAGAGAGAAGGGGAAGGAAATAAATGAAGAGAGAAGAGGAGAGAAGGAAATGAATGAAGAGAGAAGAAGAGAGAAGGGGAAGGAAATAAAAGAAGAGAAGAGGAGAGAAGGAAATAAAAGAAGAGAGAAGAGGAGAGAAGGAGAAGGAAATAAAATAAGGGTGAAGAAAAGAGAAGGGGAAAGAAATAAAACAAAGAAAGAGTTGTTAAAGTGTTGGCAGGGCCTGACATCATTGTAAATGGTTAGTGATAGTTGTATTTCTGTCAGGCTGGACCAAGGTAACCGTGGGTGAAGTGGAGGGAGGGAGAGCTGAATTACACTAGGGTGGGTGAACGTCCTAAATTCCGTATGGGCCCAGATCAAAAGCAGTGCACTATAGAGGGGAAGAGGGTGCCATTTGGGCTGTACTCTGGGATGAGGAGGAGGGACAGGCAACATGGAACAAGAATTCAGCCTCACTTTCTTTCTAGTTCTTCTCTGTTCAACACTACATACAGTACGGCTGAGTACAGCATGAACGTACGCTCTCTCCCTCGCTCTCCCTCACACACACACACGTACTTGCGCACCCACGCACGCACAAACACACACACACGCACACACACACACCTCATCTCAAGGGTGTCCAGAAGAGGGGAGTGAGGACACCAGTTGACCTCCAGCCAAAGGGACCTCCTGCCAAAGGGACCTCCAGCCAAAGGGACCTCCTGCCAAAGGGACCTCCTGCCAAAGGGACCTCCTGCCAAAGGGACCTCCTGCCAAAGGGACCTCCAGACAAAGGGACCTCCAGACAAAGGGACCTCCAGACAAAGGGACCTCCTGCCAAAGGGACCTCCAGACAAAGGGACCTCCTGCCAAAGTTGCTCCCGTTTGCTGTTTCTTTCCGCCTCCGTTTTCATCCCTCTCTCCTGCCCTTCACTCTGGCCTCTCCCTCAAAATCTCCCTGGTGGTCGATTGAGTTTGTGTTTCATCGCTTCACCTGTCAAAGAGGAGGGACAGGAGCGAAATTACACACACACACACACACACACACACACACACACACACACACACACACACACACACACACACACACACACACACACACACACACACACACACACACACACACACACACACACACACACACACACAGCTTTAATATTATATTAATATATCTCCCTCTTCATCAGAAAAGAAAACAGTAATTCTCATCAAGCCTCCATCAGCAGGCATCCTCATTTGTCAAATTTCACATGAATCAAAAACATCAACTGGATTTGAACAAATAGCCCCCCCCCCCATCCTTATTCTCATCAGTCCCTAATCTTGATCAATCACAACCCTCTTATTAATTTATATTTCAGCGATGCCTTCATTTTTCTACACAGCAATGTTTACGAATGACTACGGTTAACACATCCATACATCACATCCATACATCGCATCCATACATCACATCACATCCATACATCACATCCATACATCACATCCATCCATACATCACATCACATCCATACATCACATCACATCCATACATCACATCATCCATCCACATCACATCACATCCTAACATTACATTTACATTTACATTTAAGTCATTTAGCAGACGCTCTTATCCAGAGCGACTTACAAATTGGTGCATTCACCTTATGAAAGTTATTTTGAATATGTTCTACTTAAGCCAATGGTTTGGCTTAATGTACATCACATCCTAAAAAAAATGAGGACATCCCTCTCCTCCCTGAAGGTTTCCATCTTCATGGTAACATCACATCACATACATCAGTATTTCAACTATCACATCACATCCTAAAACAATCAGATGTACATACAGTTTCCATCCATACATGCAGCCTATCACAACGCTAGTCCTTACATCACATCCATCACATGAGCTGCATCACATCCATACATTCACCCTTCCCCGGTCTTCATTGATCCACATGCCATCAGTTGGCCAGAGACAGATGGTTTCCCATACATCTAAATTATCCTGTGACCAATGACCAAAGGGATTGAATAAACCTCATATAACCTGACCCAGACCCTTTCTCTCCCTCAGGATGAGGTTCACATCCCAGTCACATTGTGTGGATTCTGGGGCTGCTCCTCGTCTTGCTATCAACCTCCCAGGCGTTCAAAGATCCTTCTGCCATCACATCAGCCCCAAAGACAGCCATACATCACATCACAGCATACATCACCATGCATACATCACATCCGTACAGCCCATCGTGCCATCCATACATCACATCCAAGTCACATGTCATACCATCCAGCCCCGATGATGAAGCCTTGACAGCGGATGCTAAACCAGACAAAGTCCTACATCACAGAACACCAATCCCGGGTGTGGGAGCTGTCCAAGGCGAACAGTCGCTACATCGCCTTGTCATCCTGTTCAAGCAGCTATCCCAGGGTAAACCCAGCGAGGCCAACATCTTCATGTCCCCTATCAGCATATCCATCCAGCCATTCGCCATACATCACATCCATCACATCCATCCGGCATCACATCCATCCATACATATCCATCCATACAACATACATCACATCCATCCATACATCACATCACATCATCACATCCATACATCACATCCATCACATCACATCCATACATCACATCCATCACACATCCATACATCACATCCATACACATCCACATCATCCATCCATACACATCACATCACATCCATCCATACATCACATCCACATCACATCACATCCATACATCACATCACATCCATCCATACATCACATCCATCCATCACATCACATCCATACATCACATCACATCCATACATCACATACATCACATCACATCCATACATCACATCACATCCATACATCACATCACATCCATACATCACATCACATCCATACATCACATCACATCCATACATCACATCACATCCCACATCACATCACATCACATCCATACATCACATCATACATCACATCCATACATCCATACATCACACCCATACATCACATCACATCCATCACATCCATACATCACATCACATCACATCACATCACATCCATACATCACATCCATACATCACATCACATCCATACATCACATCACATCCATACATCACATCACATCCATCCATACATCACATCACACCCATACATACATCACACATCACATCACATCACATCACATCACATCCATACATCACATCACATCCATACATCACATCACATCCATACATCACATCACATCCATACATCACATCACATCCATACATCACATCACATCCATACATCACATCACATCCATCACATCACATCACATCCATACATCATCATCACATCACATCCATCACATCACATCACATCCATACATCACATCACATCCATACATCACATCACATCCATCACATCACATCACATCCATACATCACATCACATCCATCACATCACATCACATCACATCCATACATCACATCACATCCATACATCACATCCATCCATCACATCATCACATCACATCACATCACATCACATCCATCCATACATCACATCCACATCACATCCATACATCACATCACATCCATACATCACATCCACATCACATCCACATCATCCATCCATACATCACATCACATCCATACATCACATCACATCCACACATCACATCACATCACATCCATCCATACATCACATCACATCCATACATCACATCACATCCATACATCACATCACATCACATCCATCCATACATCACATCCATACATACATCACATCCATACATCACATCCATACATCACATCCATACATCACATCCATACATCACATCCATACATACGTCACATCCATCCATACATCACATCACATCCATACATCACATCACATCCATACATCACATCACATCACATCCATCCATACATCACATCCATACATCACATCACATCCACACATCACATCACATCCATACATCACATCACATCCATACATCACATCACATCCATCCATACATCACATCCATCCATACATCACATCACATCCATACATCACATCCATACATCACATCCATCCATACATCACATCCATACATCACATCACATCCTAACATCACATCCATACATCACATCCATACATACATCACATCCATACATTACATCCATCCATACATCACATCCATACATACATCACATCCATACATCACATCCATACATACATCACATTCATACATCACATCCATACATCACATCCATACATACGTCACATCCATCCATACATCACATCACATCCATACATCACATCACATCCATACATCACATCACATCACATCCACACATCACATCCATCCATACATCACATCACATCCATACATACATCACATCCATACATTACATCCATCCATACATCACATCACATCCATACATACATCACATCCATACATCACATCACATCCATACATCACATACATCACATCACATCCGTGCATCACATCCATACATCACATCCATACATCACATCCGTACATCACATCCATACATCACATCCATACATCACATCCATACATCACATCCGTACATCACATCCATACATCACATACATCACATCACATCCGTACATCACATCCATACATCACATCCATACATCACATCCATACATACATTACATCCATACAACACATCACATCCACACATCACATCCATACATCACATCCATCCATACATCACATACATCACATCCGTGCATCACATCCATACATCACATCCATACATCACATCCGTACATCACATCCATACATTACATCCATACATCACATCACATCCACACATCACATCCATACATACATCACATCCATCCATACATCACATCCATCCATACATCACATCACATCCATACATCACATCCATCCATACATCACATCCATACATTACATCCATACATCACATCACATCCATACATCACATCACATCCATACATCACATCACATCCATACATCACATCACATCCATACATACATCACATCCACACATCACATCACATCCATACATACATCACATCCATCCATACATCACATCACACCCATACATCACATCACATCCATACATCCATCCATCCATACATCACATCCATCCATACATCACATCCATACATTACATCCATACATCACATCACATCCATACATCACATCCATACATCACATCACATCCATACATCACATCCATCCATACATCACATCCATACATCACATCCATACATCACATCACATCCATACATCACATCACATCCATACATCACATCACATCCATACATCACATCCATACATCACATCACATCCATACATCACATCACATCCATACATCACATCACATCCATACATACATCACATCCACACATCACATCACATCCATACATACATCACATCCATCCATACATCACATCACACCCATACATCACATCACATCCATACATCATCATCCATCCATACATCACATCCATCCATAGATCACATCCATACATTACATCCATACATCACATCACATCCATACATCACATCCATCCATACATCACATCACATCCATACATCACATCACATCCATACATCACATCCATACATCACATCCATACATCACATCACATCCATACATCACATCACATCCATACATCACATCACATCCATACATACATCACATCCATCACATCACATCACATCCATACATACATCACATCCATCCATACATCACATCACACCCATACATCACATCACATCACATCCATACATACATCACATCCATCCATACATCACATCCATCCATACATCACATCCATCACACATTACATCCATACATCACATCACATCCATACATCACATCCATACATCACATCCATACATCACATCACATCCATACATCACATCACATCCATACATCACATCCATACATCACATCACATCCATACATCACATCACATCCATACATCACATCACATCCATACATACATCACATCCACACATCACATCACATCCATACATACATCACATCCATCCATACATCACATCACACCCATACATCACATCACATCCATACATCACATCCATCCATACATCACATCCATCCATACATCACATCCATACACATTACATCCATACATCACATCACATCCATACATCACATCCATACATCACATCACATCCATACATCACATCCATCCATACATCACATCCATCCATACATCACATCCATACATTACATCCATACATCACATCACATCCATACATCACATCCATACATCACATCACATCCACACATCACATCACATCCATACATACATCACATCCATCCATACAACACATCATCACATCCATACATCACATCACATCCATACATCACATCCATCCATACATCACATCCATCCATACATCACATCCATACATCACATCCATACATCACATCCATACATCACATCACATCCATACATCACATCCATACATCACATCCATCACACATCACATCACATCCATACATCACATCCATCCATACATCACATCACATCACATCCATACATCACATCCATCCATACATCACATCCATCCATACATCACATCCATACATCACATCCATACATCACATCACATCCATACATCACATCCATCCATCACACATCACATCCATCCATACATCACATCCATCCACATCACATCCATACATCACATCACATCCATACATCACATCCATACATCACATCACATCACATCCATACATCACATCACATCCATACATCACATCACATCACATCCATACATCACATCCATCCATACATCACATCCATCCATACATCACATCACATCCATACATCACATCACATCCATACATCACATCACATCCATACATCACATCCATACATCACATCACATCACATCCATACATCACATCCATACATCACATCACATCCATACATCACATCACATCCATACATCACATCCATACATCACATCACATCCATACATCACATCCATACATCACATCACATCACATACATCACATCCATACATCCATACATCACATCCATACATCACATCACATCCGTACATCACATCCATACATCACATCACATCCATACATCACATCACATCCATACATCACATCCATACATCACATCACATCCATACATCACATCCATACATCACATCCATACATCACATCCATACATCACATCCATCCATCACATCACATCCATACATCACATCCATCCATACATCACATCCATACATCACATCACATCCATACATCACATCCATACATCACATCCATACATCACATCCGTACATCACATCCATACATTACATCCATACATCACATCACATCCACACATCACATCCATACATACATCACATCCATCCATACATCACATCACACCCATACATCACATCACATCCATACATCACATCCATCCATACATCACATCCATACATTACATCCATACATCACATCACATCCATACATCACATCACATCCATACATCACATCACATCCATACATCACATCACATCCATACATACATCACATCCACACATCACATCACATCCATCCATACATACATCACATCACATCCATACATCACATCACACCCATACATCACATCACATCCATACATCACATCCATCCATACATCACATCCATCCATACATCACATCCATACATTACATCCATACATCACATCACATCCATACATCACATCCATACATCACATCACATCCATACATCACATCCATCCATACATCACATCCATACATCACATCACATCCATACATCACATCACATCCATACATCACATCACATCCATACATCACATCCATACATCACATCCATCATCATCCATACATCACATCACATCCATACATCACATCACATCCATACATATCCATCACATCCACACATCACATCACATCCATACATACATCACATCCATCCATACATCACATCACACCCATACATCACATCACATCCATACATCACATCCATCCATACATCACATCCATCCATAGATCACATCCATACATTACATCCATACATCACATCACATCCATACATCACATCCATACATCACATCACATCCATACATCACATCACATCCATACATCACATCCATACATCACATCCATACATCACATCACATCCATACATCACATCACATCCATACATCACATCAGATCCATACATACATCACATCCACACATCACATCACATCCATACATACATCACATCCATCCATACATCACATCACACCCATACATCACATCACATCACATACATCACATCACATCCATACATCACATCCATCCATACATCACATCCATACATCACATCCATACATCACATCACATCCATACATCACATCCATACATCACATCCATACATCACATCACATCCATACATCACATCACATCCATACATCACATCCATACATCACATCACATCCATACATCACATCCATCCATCACATCCATACATCACATCACATCCATACATCACATCACATCCACACATCACATCACATCCATACATACATCACATCCATCCATACATCACATCACACCCATACATCACATCACATCCATACATCACATCCATCCATACATCACATCCATCCATACATCACATCCATACATTACATCCATACATCACATCACATCCATACATCACATCCATACATCACATCACATCCATACATCACATCCATCCATACATCACATCCATCCATACATCACATCCATACATTACATCCATACATCACATCACATCCATACATCACATCCATACATCACATCACATCCAAACATCACATCACATCCATACATACATCACATCACATCCACACATCACATCCATCCATACATCACCCATCACATCACATCACATCCATACATCACATCACATCACATCCATCCATACATCACATCCATACATCACATCACATCCATACATCACATCCATACATCACATCACATCCATACATCACATCCATACATCACATCCATACATCACATCACATCCATACATCACATCCATCCATACATCACATCACATCACATCCATACATCACATCCATCCATACATCACATCACATCCATACATCACATCCATACATCACATCACATCCATACATCACATCACATCCATACATCACATCCATCCATACATCACATCCATCCATACATCACATCCATACATCACATCCATACATCACATCACATCCATACATCACATCCATACATCACATCACATCCATCACATCACATCCATACATCACATCACATCCATACATCACATCACATCACATCCATACACATCACATCCATCCATACATCACATCCATCCATACATCACATCACATCCATACATCACATCACATCCATACATCACATCCATCCATACATCACATCCATCCATACATCACATCCATACATCACATCCATACATCACATCACATCCATACATCACATCACATCCATCCATACATCACATCCATACATCACATCACATCCATACATCACATCCATACATCACATCCATACATCACATCCATACATCACATCCATCCATCCATACATCACATCCATCCATACATCACATCCATACATCACATCCATACATCACATCACATCCATACATCACATCACATCCATACATCACATCCATACATCACATCACATCCATACATCACATCCATACATCACATCACATCACATCCATACATCACATCCATACATCACATCACATCCATACATCACATCACATCCATACATCACATCCATACATCACATCACATCCATACATCACATCCATACATCACATCCATACATCACATCCATACATCACATCCATACATCACATCACATCCATACATCACATCACATCCATACATCACATCACATCCATACATCACATCACATCCATACATCACATACATCACATCACATCCATACATCACATCCATACATCACATACATCACATCACATCCATACATCACATCCATACATCACATACATCACATCACATCCATACATCACATCCATACATCACATCACATACATCACATCACATCCGTGAAACTGCTTGTCAGTCAAATGATGAAAAATGTGTTGTGTCCCTGGTTGAATTATTTCTGTTCCTGTAGCTTGAGGTATAGATCAAATGTGTTCAGCATGACACATGGGGTGAGGTTGCTATGATTAATTATGGGATGGATGACTCCGCCAAAGTCAGAACATCATAGATGGAACAATGACCAAGAACATAAATGTTTACACACACACACACACACACACACACACACACACACACACACACACACACACACACACACAAGCCCTATAATACGAATCAGGTGAGGAGTTAGCGAGGTAACTTAGCTCAACTCGGGATAACCAGCACCACAGCGGCTCACCTTTTAGCCAGGTAGGTTTCTATGGCAACAAATCCTTCAGAACTAACCTGCTCCAAGGCAGGCTAACTCCATTAATCCTAAATGAAGTGTCTGAGCCACGAGTTGAGGACCAATAAAGTCATATCCCCTCCCCCTCTTGCAAATAATGGCTCGTCATCCCCTTCATTTGAGGAAAGACTGAAGTGTCAAATGTTTTTTTTGTGTGTTAAAAAATAGTCATGTTATGGCGATAATTATGGCGATAGGAGTGGGGAAAAAAGGTTATTGTGGGTTGTTCAGCACACCAAAGCACACCAAAGACGGCATTAACGATTAGTAACAAAATAAAGATGGATTTTCTAAAAGCCCATTTCACACCACAGACTAATGAATTTTGAAAGATAACTTTTCTTTCATTTTGATTTTGGCACAAATGGAAACGTGACACTGACTCGTCCATGGATTGATGTTTCAGCATTGTCTCAATAAAGATTTCAGCGTTCGACTAGCCATGTGCGACATGCACACGCAGATACAAGTCTGCTAGAGTTAGAGGCAGGCGGAGGAGCAATATCCACCGTCATAGTACGGATGAAGCCTGAGCTGGAATGTGAAGCTAACCGAAGTTGGCTAGCTTTAGAGAAGCCAGAGTAGATCTATCTTGCTTCGTAGGATACCACTATGGAATGTGAAACTGGCTAGCATTAGAAAACCATGAGCATTTATAGCTTGCTTCGTAGGATACCACTCTGGAATGTGAAACAGGCTAGCATTAGAAAACCACGAGCATTTATAGCTTGCTTCGTAGGATACCACTCTGGAATGTGAAACTGGCTAACAGAAAACCATGAGCATTTATAGCTTGCTTTGTAGGATACCACTCTAGGATGACTCTCCCTGGGTTTGTGCCAATCGATAGGGTTCTGGTCTGTCCTTCAGTCTGCGTTTCAGTCTGCATTTCAGTCTGCGTTTAAGTCTGTCCTTCAGTCTGTCCGTCAGCCCTTCTATAGGTCTACCATTAAAGTAATGGTACTTGCCTAAGGATCAGCAAGAGGTACTGCCGCTCCCTACCTTCAGGCTATGCTCAAACCTTACCAAGATGGCATAGCAGTCAGACGTCCTTTGTCCTCATCTTGTCGTGTCCCATGTATATATATATATATATATATATTTACATCTTTCTTCGCTTATCTTTTCTATATTTTCTGTTCCAAAAAACTCAACTTCAAAACACACTCCTGCAACCCGTCTCACCAATATTAATTTTTTAAGTATAATTTACCTAAAATCTGAAATCCACAATAGAAGCTAGCCAGAAACTAACCAGAAGCTAGCCAGAAGCTAACCAGAAGCTAGCCAGAAGCTAACCAGAAGCTAACCAGAAGCTAACCAGAAGCTAACCAGAAGCTAGCCAGAAGCTATATTCAGTATTCAGCTAACCAAATCAAATCAAATCAAATCAAATTTATTTATATAGCCCTTCGTACATCAGCTGATATCTCAAAGTGCTGTACAGAAACCCAGCCTAAAACCCCAAACAGCAAACAATGCAGGTGTAAAAGCATGGTTTGTGGTCGTCAGCTATCCTTTAGCTCGATAAACTATCGCCAGTGCTGTACAACACAACTCAGACCAGAACATACCGGACCTATTTTTCTCTCCATATCCCCAGATTTCAACCACAAGCACTGGACATTTATACCTGGATCTCGCAGCTAGCTAGCTGCTATCCGTGTGACTATTGGCTTACGTCGATCCTGGAGCAAGCCCATTAATGCTTTTTAGGTTAGCAGTAAAACCTTGAAATCAGCCCTTGCCTTGACAGCAGGCCAGTGTAGGGAGGCTAGCACTGGAGTAATATGATCCAATTTTTTGGTTCTAGTCAGGATTCTAGCAGCCGTATTCAGCACTAACTGAAGTATATTTAGTGCTTTATCCGGGTAGCCGGAAAGTAGAGTATTGCAGTAGTCTAACCTAGAAGTAACAAAAGCATGGATACATTTTTCTGCATCATTTTTGGACAGAAAGTTTTTGATTTTTGCAATATTACGTAGATGACAAAAAAACGGATATGTCTTGATATGTTCGTCAAAAGAGAGATCAGGGTCCAGAGTAACTCTCTGTTCCGGATGTTCTAGACGACCAATTCGCATAGCTTTTAGCTGTAACCTTATCCTACTCCTCCTCTGTTGATGTAGAGGTGAATCGAGGCCCTGCAGTGCCTAGCTCCACTCCTATTCCCCGGGCGCTCTCTTTTGATGACTTCTGTAACCGTAATAGCCTTGGTTTCATGCATGTTAACATTAGAAGCCTCCTCCCTAAGTTTGTTTTATTCACTGCTTTAGCACATTCTGCCAACCCGGATGTTCTAGCTGTGTCTGAATCCTGGCTTAGGAAGACCACCAAAAATTCTGAAATCTTCATCCCTAACTACAACATTCTCAGACAAGATAGAACTGCCAAAGGGGGCGGTGTTGCAATCTACTGGAAAGATAGCCTGCAGATTTTTGTCCTATCATCCAGGTCTGTACCCAAACAATTTGAACTTCTACTTTTAAAAGTCAACCTTTCTAAACACAAGTCTCTCACCATTGCTGCCTGCTATAGACCACCCTCTGCCCCCAGCTGTGCTCCGGACACCATATGTGAACTGATTGCCCCGCATCTATCTTCAGAGCTCGTGCTGCTAGGCGACCTAAACTGGAACACGCTTAACACCCCAGCCATCCTACAATCTAAGCTTAATGCCCTCAATCTCATACAAATTATCAATGAACCTACCAGGTACCACCCCAAAGCCGTAAACATGGGCACCCTCATAGATATAATCCTAACCAATTTGCCCTCTAAATACACCTCTGCTGTTTTCAACCAAGATCTCAGCGATCACTGCCTCATTGCCTGCATCCGTAAAGGGTCAGCGGTCAAACGACCTCCACTCATCACTGTCAAACGCTCCCTGAAACACTTCAGCGAGCAGGCCTTTCGAACCGACCTGGCCGGGGTATCCTGTAAGGATATTGAACTCATCCCGTCAGTAGAGGATGCCTGGTTATGTTTTTTAAATGCCTTCCCCACCATTTTTATTTGACCTTTATTTAACTAGGCAAGTCAGTTAATATATTTATTTTATTTTCAATGATGGCCTAGGAACAGTGGGTTAACTGCCTGTTCAGGGGCAGAATGACAGATTTGTACCTTGTCAGCTCAGGGGTTCGTACTTGCAACCTTTCGGTTACTAGTCCAACACTCTAACCACTAGGCTACCCTGCCGCACCATCTTAAATAAGCATGCCCCATTCAAGACATTTAGAACCAGGAACAGATTGGTTGGTTGGTTCTCTCCAGACCTGACTGCCCTTAACCAACACAAAAACATCCTATGGCGTTCTGCATTAGCATCAAACAGCCCCTGTGATATGCAACTTTTCAGGGAAGCTAGAAACCAATATACACAGGCAGTTAGGGAAGCCAAGGCTAGCTTTTTCAAGCATAAATTTGCTTCCTGCAACACAAACTCAAAAAAGTATTGGGACACTGTAAAGTCCATGGAGAGTAAGAGCACCTCCTCCCAGCTTCCCACTGCTCTGAGGCTAGGAAACACTGTCACCACCAATAAATCCACTATAATTGAGAATTTCAATAAGCATTTTCTAAGGCCATGCTTTCCACCTGGCTACCCCTACCCCAGTCAACAGGACTGCACCCCCCACAGCAACTCAACCAAGCCTTCCCCATTTCTCCTTCTCCCAAATCCAGTCTGCTGATGTTCTGAAAGAGCTGAAAAATCTGGACCCGTACAAATTAGCCGGGCTAGACAATCTGGACCCTTTTTTTCTAAAATTATCTGCCGAAATTGTTGCAACCCCTATTATTAGCCTGTTCAACCTCTCCTTCGTATCGTCTGAGATTCCTAAAGATTGGAATGCAGCTGTGGTCATCCCCCTCTTCAAAGGGAGACACACTCTTGACCCACACTGCTACAGTCCTATATCTATCCTACCCTGCTTTCTAAGGTCTTCGAAAGCAAAGTCAACAAACAGATTACCGACCATTTCGAATCCCACCATACCTTCTCCGCTACGCAATCTGGTTTCAGAGCTGGTCATGGGTGCACCTCAGCCACGCTCAAGGTCCTAAACGATATCTTAACCGCCATCGATAAGAAAAAATACTGTGCAGCCGTATTCATTGACCTGGCCAAGGCTTTCAACTCTGTCAATCACCACATCCTCATCGGCAGACTCGGTAGCCTTGGTTTCTCAAATGATTGCCTCACCTGGTTCACCAACTACTTCTCTGATAGAGTTCAGTGTGTCAAATAGGAGAGCCTGTTGTACGGGACTCTGGCGGTCTCTATCGGGGTGCCTCAGGGTTCAATTCTTGGACCGACTCTCTTCTCTGCACACATCGATGATGTCGCTCTTGCTGCTGGTGAGTCTCTGATCCACCTCCACGCAGACGACACCATTCTGTATACTTCTGGCCCTACTTTCGACACTGTGTTACCAACACTGTGTTACCAACCCATACAACTCTTCTTCCATGGCCTCCAATTGCTCTTAAATACAAGTAAAACTAAATGCATGCTCTTCAACCGATCACTGCCTGTACCTGCCCGCCCGTCCAACATCACTACTCTGGACGGTTCTGACTTAGAATATATGAACAACTACAAATACTTAGATGTCTAGTTAGACTGTAAACTCTCCTTCCAGACTCACATCAAACATCTCCAATCCAAAGTTAAATCTAGAATTGGCTATTTCGCAACAAAGCATCTTTCACTCATGCTGCCAAACATACCCTTGTAAAATGACCATCCTACCGATCCTCGACTTCGGCGATATCATTTACAAAATAGCCTCCAATAACCTACTCAATAAATTGGATGCAGTCTATCACAGTGCCATCAGTTTTGTCACCAAAGCCCCATATATCACCCACCATTGCAACCTGTACGCTCTTGTTCGCTGGCCCTCATTTCATACTCGTCGCCAAATTCCCTGGCTCCAGGTCATCTACAAGACCCTGCTAAGTGAAGTCCCACCATATCTCAGCTCACTGGTCACCATAGCAGCACCCACCTGTAGCACGCGCTCCAGCAGGTACTGTATATCTCTCTGGTCACCCCCAAAACCAATTCTTCCTTTGGCCTCCTCTCCTTCCAGTTCTCTGCTACCAATGACTGGAACGAACTACGAAAATCACTGAAACTGGAAACACTTATCTCCCTCACTAGCTTTCAGCACCAGCTGTCAGATCAGCTCACAGATTACTGCACCTGTACATTTCCCATCTATAATTTAGCCCAAACAACTACCTCTCCTCCTAATGTATTAATTTATTTATTTTGCTCCTTTACACCCTATTATTTATATCTCTACCTTGCACATTCTTCCACTGCAAATCTACCATTCCAGTGTTTTAATTGCTATATTGTATTTACTTCCCCACCATGGCCTTTGTTTGCCTTTACCTTCCTTATCTCACCTCATTTGCTTACATTGTACATAGACTTATTTTTCTAATGTATTATTGACTGTATGTTTGTTTTATTCCATGTGTAACTCTGTGTTGTTGTATGTGTCGTACTGCTTTGCTTTATCTTGGACAGGTCGCAATTGTAAATGAGAACTTGTTCTAAACTTGCCTACCTGGTTAAATAAAGGTGAAATATATATATTTTTGAAACCCTACACCCCAATCTGAACAATCCGTTCTGCCACCTCTGTTCTCTTGGCCCTCCCACCCCTATGGGATGGCAACTCCCACTCAGCATAGTACAAGCTCTTCTCTGTCCTGGCTCCCCAATGGTGGAACCATCTTCCCCCTGAAGCTAGGACAGCAGAGTCCCTGTCCATCTTCCCCCTGAAGCTAGGACAGCAGAGTCCCTGTCCATCTTCCCCTGATGCTAGGACAGCTGAGTCCCTGTCCATCTTCCCCTGAAGCTAGGACAGCAGAGTCCCTGTCCATCTTCCCCTGATGCTAGGACAGCAGAGAACCTGTCCATCTTCCCCTGAAGCTAGGACAGCAGAGTCCCTGTCCATCTTCCCCTGAAGCTAGGACAGCAGAGTCCCTGTCCATCTTCCCCTGATGCTAGAACAGCAGAGAACCTGTCCATCTTCCCCCTGAAGCTAGGACAGCAGAGTCCCTGTCCATCTTCTGAAAACATCTGAAACCTTCCTGAAAGAGTATCTTAAATAATCCCACAACACCCCCCCACCCCAAGCACACACCCTTCTCACCCCTATCATTCACACTTTACTTTATATCATTTTATTTCTCCTTACTAGCTCTAAATTTGCTGATATCGACTTTATTGAAGAAAAATGTACTTACTATGATTGTGATATGGTTGTCCCACGTAGCTATCTTAAGATGACTGCACTAACTGTAAGTCTCTCTGGATAGGAGTGTCTGCTAAATGACTAACATGTACATGTAAAGTCAACACAGAATAAGATTTGAGCCATCCTATGCCACGATCTTGAGGTCACAGACAAAATTTCATCGTCGTGGACAAATTCTTAGGTCGCAAGCGATTGTCGGACATCTTGGCTCGTTCGGAGTGACAGGGTCTAGGTCTGTTGGTTCAGTACCACGACATCTTGGCTCGTTCAGTGTGACAGGGTCTAGGTCTGCTGATTCAGTACCACTACATATTGGCTCGTTCAGTGTGACAGGGTCTAGGTGTGCTGATTCAGTTCCACTACATCTTGGCTCGTTCAGTGTGACAGGGTCTAGGTGTGCTGATTCAGTTCCACTACATCTTGGCTCGTTCAGTGTGACAGGGTCTAGGTCTGCTGATTCAGTACCACTACATCTTGGCTCGTTCAGTGTGACAGGGTCTAGGTCTGCTGGTTCAGTACCACTACATCTTGGCTCGTTCAGTGTGACAGGGTCTAGGTCTGCTGATTCAGTACCACTACATCTTGGCTCGTTCAGTGTGACAGGGTCTAGGTCTGCTGGTTCAGTACCACTACATCTTGGCTCGTTCAGTGTGACAGGGTCTAGGTCTGCTGATTCAGTACCACTACATCTTGGCTCGTTCAGTGTGACAGGGTCTAGGTCTGCTGGTTCAGTACCACTACATCTTGGCTCGTTCGGTGTGACAGGGTCTAGGTCTGTTGGTTCAGTACCACTACATCTTGGCTCGTGCAGTGTGACAGGGTCTAGGTCTGCTGATTCAGTACCACTACATCTGGGCTCGTGCAGTGTGACAGGGTCTAGGTCTGCTGATTCAGTACCACTACATCTTGGCTCGTTCAGTGTGACAGGGTCTAGGTCTGCTGGTTCAATACCACTACGTGCGGTCGTAGGCTCAGACAAAGATGAAATGGCACATAGCACATCCAGACAAAGATGAAATGGCACATCCAGACAAAGATGAAATGGCACATGGCACATCCAGACAAATATGAAATGGCACATGGCACATCCAGACAAATATGAAATGGCACATGGCACATCCAGACAAATATGAAATGGCACATCCAGACAAAGATGAAATGGCACATCCAGACAAAGATGAAATGGCACATCCAGACAAAGATGAAATGGCACATGACACATCCAGACAAAGATGAAATGGCACATGGCACATCCAGACAAAGATGAAATGGCACATGGCACATCCAGACAAATATGAAATGGCACATCCAGACAAAGATGAAATGGCACATGGCACATCCAGACAAAGATGAAATGGCACATGGCACATCCAGACAAAGATGACATGGCACATGGCAGGTCTTCATCCAGACAAAGATGACATGGCACATGGACACATGCCATTAACTAAGGCTGGAGGACAAAGGGATGACATGGCACATTAATAAGGCTGGAGGACTGAATGGTAGGGTTCTGGTCTGTCCTTCAGTCTTCCTGCCATTAAATATGACAGGGTTCTGGTCTGGCACATTAACTAAGGCTGGACATGAAGTACACCGCTGCAGCTGATGCAGCCACACGAGCCAATCACACAACTGAAGCAAATCATACAATCTGACCAGGTTGATATAAAGATGTTAATCCGGTAACATCGCACAATGTGATGTGAAAATCATAAAAATACTGAATCCAATCAGTCTACATAGGCCTTAAGACTGGAGTCTACTGAACAGTAGGGTTCTGGTCTGTCCTTCAGGTCTTCCTGCCATTAACTAAGGCTGGAGGACTGAATGGTAGGGTTCTGGTCTGTCCTTCAGGTCTTCCTGCCATTAACTAAGGCTGGAGGACTGAACGGTAGGGTTCTGGTCTGTCCTTCAGGTCTTCCTGCCATTAACTAAGGCTGGAGGACTGAACGGTAGGGTTCTGGTCTGTCCTTCAGGTCTTCCTGCCATTAACTAAGGCTGGAGGACTGAACAGTAGGGTTCTGGTCTGTCCTTCAGGTCTTCCTGCCATTAACTAAGGCTGGAGGACTGAACAGTAGGGTTCTGGTCTGTCCTTCAGGTCTTCCTGCCATTAACTAAGGCTGGAGGACTGAACAGTAGGGTTCTGGTCTGTCCTTCAGGTCTTCCTGCCATTAACTAAGGCTGGAGGACTGAACAGTAGGGTTCTGGTCTGTCCTTCAGGTCTTCCTGCCATTAACTAAGGCTGGAGGACTGAACAGTAGGGTTCTGGTCTGTCCTTCAGGTCTTCCTGCCATTAACTAAGGCTGGAGGACTGAATGGTAGGGTTCTGGTCTGTCCTTCAGGTCTTCCTGCCATTAACTAAGGCTGGAGGACTGAATGGTAGGGTTCTGGTCTGTCCTTCAGGTCTTCCTGCCATTAACTAAGGCTGGAGGACTGAATGGTAGGGTTCTGGTCTGTCCTTCAGGTCTTCCTGCCATTAACTAAGGCTGGAGGACTGAATGGTAGGGTTCTGGTCTGTCCTTCAGGTCTTCCTGCCATTAACTAAGGCTGGAGGACTGAACAGTAGGGTTCTGGTCTGTCCTTCAGGTCTTCCTGCCATTAACTAAGGCTGGAGGACTGAATGGTAGGGTTCTGGTCTGTCCTTCAGGTCTTCCTGCCATTAACTAAGGCTGGAGGACTGAACAGTAGGGTTCTGGTCTGTCCTTCAGGTCTTCCTGCCATTAACTAAGGCTGGAGGACTGAACAGTAGGGTTCTGGTCTGTCCTTCAGGTCTTCCTGCCATTAACTAAGGCTGGAGGACTGAATGGTAGGGTTCTGGTCTGTCCTTCAGGTCTTCCTGCCATTAACTAAGGCTGGAGGACTGAATGGTAGGGTTCTGGTCTGTCCTTCAGGTCTTCCTGCCATTAACTAAGGCTGGAGGACTGAATGGTAGGGTTCTGGAGGACTGAATGGTAGGGTTCTGGTCTGTCCTTCAGGTCTTCCTGCCATTAACTAAGGCTGGAGGACTGAATGGTAGGGTTCTGGTCTGTCCTTCAGTCTTCCTACCATTAACTAAGGCTGGAGGACTGAAGGGTAGGGTTCTGGTCTGTCCTTCAGAGGACTGAACAGTAGGGTTCTGGGTCTGTCCTTCAGAGGTTCTGGTCTGTCCTTGAAGGCTGGAGGTGAAGGGTTCTGGTCTGTCCTTCAGAGGACTGAAGGGTAGGGTTCTGGTCTGTCCTTCAGAGGACTGAACGGCCATTAACTAAGGCTAGAGTTCTGGTCTGTCCTTCAGAGGACTGAAGGGTAGGGTTCTGGTCTGTCCTTCAGAGGACTGAAGGGTAGGGTTCTGGTCTGTCCTTCAGAGGACTGAAGGGTAGGGTTCTGGTCTGTCCTTCAGAGGACTGAAGGGTAGGGTTCTGGTCTGTCCTTCAGAGGACTGAAGGGTAGGGTTCTGGTCTGTCCTTCAGAGGACTGAAGGGTAGGGTTCTGGTCTGTCCTTCAGAGGACTGAAGGGTAGGGTTCTGGTCTGTCCTTCAGAGGACTGAAGGGTAGGGTTCTGGTCTGTCCTTCAGAGGACTGAAGGGTAGGGTTCTGGTCTGGCCTTCAGAGGACTGAACGGTAGAGTTCTGGTCTGTCCTTCAGAGGACTGAAGGGTAGGGTTCTGGTCTGACCTTCAGAGGACTGAAGGGTAGGGTTCTGGTCTGTCCTTCAGAGGACTGAAGGGTAGGGTTCTGGTCTGTCCTTCAGAGGACTGAAGGGTATAGCTCTTTAAGCAACCAAATACGATAAAGTAAAGTGGTGAGATTTAGCATTAGCTTAATTAGTTCTGCTAAATCTACACTCCGCCTGTGAAGACACTCACAGCACACACACACACACACACACACACACACACACACACACACACACACACACACACACACACACACACACACACACACACACACACACACACACACACACACACACACACACACACACATACACACAGACAGACCTTCAGATCCTGGTGGAAAACGCAGCCAACCGATGAGCCAACGCTGAAGCAGCGCTTTCTAAAACCCTACATGACAGGTCTGTGCCTGAGGCTACAAGCTAGCCTTCTCCACTCCTCCCCTATACACTCCTCTTCTCCTCCCTCCCTCCATCCATCCACCCCTTCATCAAAGCCCTCCTCTCACACTGACCCTGAGAGGGGGTGGCCATATATAATTGCCCCCCTGGAAGAAGAGGAGAATGGAGGGAGAACGGGGAAGGGGAAGATGGGGAAGAGGGAGAATGAAGGAGGAGGGGTGAAGGAGGGAGAGGATGGAGGGGGGAGATGATGGAGGGGGGAGAGTAGCGTGAAGGGGGGAGAGGGGTAGGGGGATCGGGGGATCGGGGAAGAGGATGGAGGGGGGAGAGTAGCGAGAAGGGGGTGAGAGGGTGGAGGTTAGAGGGGTAGGGGAGAGGATGGATGGGGGAGAGTAGCAGGAAGGGGGAGAGGGAAGAGGGGTAGGGGGATGGGGGAGAGGATGGAGGGGGGAGAGTAGCGGGAAGGGGGAGAGGGAAGAGGGGTAGGGGGATGGGGGAGAGGATGGAGGGGGAGAGTAGCGGGAAGGGGGGAGAGGGAAGAGGGGTAGGGGGATCGGGGGAGAGGATGGATGGGGGAGAGTAGCGGGAAGGGGGAGAGGGAAGAGGGGTAGGGGGACCGGGGGAGAGGATGGAGGGGGGAGAGTAGCGGGAAGGGGGGAGAGGGAAGAGGGGTAGGGGGATGGGGGAGAGGATGGAGGGAGAAGAGTAGCGGGAAGGGGGTGAGAGGGTGGAGGGTGGAGCAGGGAGAGTGATGGGGATGAGAGAGGAGAGAAGCGTGTGAAATCTCACTGTCTGCTTTAATATTCCTGCAGAGTGAGAAACAGACAGAAAATCGATCACGTCATTTTTCCTCCAATATGAAAAACTTAAGGGGCAAAGAAGAGTGAACCCCCCCCTCCTCCTCCTTTGCGGTCAATCATGTTTAGTCTCTCTTTCTTTCGGTAAAACTACAAAATAAAAAATGTGATTACGTGAATCATAACTATAGCTCATGCCATGTCTATTGAACGAGATCCAAGAGATCAGGAAGCTCTCTGCCTCCGCGTCAATTCCCACACCAACAGAACCAGTCAATAATATTAGGCAATGTATTAGGCATGCATTCTGGGTATATATTCTAAACCTGCCACACAAATGGCACCCTATTCCCTATATAGTACACTAATGTTGACCAGTGTAGTGCACTATATAGGGAATAGGGTGCCATTTAGGAAGTATCCACAGAATTGGGTTTTTCTAAGTGAGTGAGACCCTAGCAAAGGGAGTGAGACCCTAGCAAAGGGAGTGAGACCCTAGCAAAGGGAGTGAGACCCTTGCAAAGTGAGTGAGACTCTAGAAAAGTGAGTGAGGCCCTAGAAAAGTGAGTGAGACTCTAGAAAAGTGAGTGAGACTCTAGAAAAGTGAGTGAGACCCGAGAAAAGTAGGCAGCTCCAACTGGGTTGAAGGTCTGATGTTTTTGTCTTTGAGACCTTGACAATGAGCCAGACAGAGACAGATATCTGACATCAGGGTCAGCTAACAGAATAGTCTGACAGCCTGTCTGTCTGTCTCTTATCACCTATCAGGTTTAATGGTGCCACACTGCCCCAGTGGACTAGAGTAACCTGCACAGGCTCTAAAACAACCCTTACACACACACACAACCACACACACACACACAACCACACAACCACACACACACACAACCACACACACACACAACCCTTACACACAGACACAACCACACACACAGACACAACCACACACACAGACACAACCACACACACAGACACACAACACAGACACAACACACACACACACACACCCACACACACACACACACACACACACACACACACCCATACACAACCATACACAACCACATACACACAACCACACAGAGAGACAGACAGAGAGACAGAGAGACAGAGAGACAGACAGAGAGACAGACAGACAGACAGACAGACAGACAGACAGACAGACAGACAGACAGACAGACAGACATACAGACAGACAGACAGACAGACAGACAGACAGACAGACAGACAGACAGACAGACAGACAGACAGACAGACAGACAGACAGACAGACAGACAGACAGACAGACAGACAGACAGACAGACAGACAGACAGACAGACAGACAGACAGACAGACAGACAGACAGACAGACAGACAGACAGACAGACAGACAGACAGACAGACAGAAAAAAGGTGGTTTATTTCACTTTTGTTTATTATCGATTTCACTTGCTTTGGCAATGTAAACATATCTTTCCCATGCCAATAAAGCCCTTTGAATGTACTTGAATTGAGAGAGAGCGTGAGTTAGGGGAACACAGTTGTGGTCTTTCCCAGGTGCTGCTGGGAAATGGTGTTCAGGGTTTTTTTGTCTCTGCTTTGTTCATCAACGATGTCATGGCCTACAATTCATCAATGTCAACTATACTCATCTGACCAGATAATTTATGTTATTGTATTACATCACAAGCACGGGTAGGAGGTGTTTGACCCCCCCCAACACACACACACACTCACACAATGCCCCCAACACACTCACACAATGCCCCCAAGACACACTCACAATACCCCCAAGACACACACACACAATGCCCCCAAGACACACACACACACACACACAATGCCCCCAAGACACACACACAATGCCCCCAAGACACACACAATGTCCCCCAAGACACACACACACAATGCCCCCAAGACACACACAATGCCCCCAAGACACACACACACACACACAATGCCCCCAAGAGACACACAATGCCCCCAAGACACACACACACAATGCCCCCAAGACACACACACACACAATGCCCCGCAAGACACACACACACAATGCCCCCAAGACACACACACACACTCAATGCCCCCAAGACACACACACACACAATGCCCCCAAGACACACACACACACAAAATGCTCCCCAAGACACACACACACACACACACACAATGCCTCCCAAGACACACACACACACAATGCCCCCAAGACACACACACACAATGCCCCCAAGACACACACACACACACACACAAACACACAATGCCCCCAAGACACACACAAGCACGTACGCACACACTCAGACAATGCCCCCAACACACACACACACAATGCCCCCAAGACACACACACACACAATGCCCCCAAGACACACACACACACACAATGCCCCCAAGACACACACACACACAATGCCCCCAAGACACACACACACACAAAATGCTCCCCAAGACACACACACACACACACAATGCCTCCCAAGACACACACACACACAATGCCCCCAAGACACACACACACAATGCCCCCAAGACACACACACACACACACACAATGCCCCCCAAGACACACACAAGCACGTACGCACACACTCAGACAATGCCCCCCAACACACACACACACAATGCCGCCCAAGACACACACAATGACCCCCAAGACACACGCATGCACACACACTGCCCCCCAAAACACATACAAACACACACAGGACCACACACACCCCTCCCTTTGTGAGATTGTGCTTATAAATGAGAAGAGACTTAACCATGAGTTGGCCCCTCAATCTGTGCTCTGCTCTGCTGCTCACTCTTGATTCATGGAGAGCAACCTTTACTGACATCAAGCATGACTGATAGCCAATACACACACACACACACACACACACACACACACACACACACACACACACACACACACACACACACACTTGAATAAACATGCATAGTACTTAAACAGACACACACACACACACACACACACACACACACACACACACACACACACACACACACACACACACACACACACACACACACACACACACACACACACACACACATATCTAACCACATACATTCTCATTTACATATAACCCACTCCACCCCGCTCTGCCTAGGGCCCTTTCATGTAAAGACTAAAGTGTCACGAATATTACCGAAGGTGACTCCCCTTCTTGTTCGGGTGGCGCTCGGCGGTCGTCGTCGACGGTCTACTAGCTATCGCCGATCCGTTGGTCTGTGTTCCTTTAGTTCTGTCTAATTGGTAGCACCTGTTTCTAGTTTGGTTGTTAGGATAGGGTTATATATAGTTTGTTCAGCCCGCTTCTGTTTCGTGCGGGCTTGTTCGTCTGTTTTGTTGTTTGAGTGTATTTTTGTTTGCATTTGGGTTTCACGCTGTCCGTTTATATTTCTGTTAATTTGTTTTCCTACTTTTGTTCATGTTATGTTTCCGGGACATTAAAGTGTGTTTTTCCCACATCTTTTGCTCTCTGCGCCTGACTCCACACCTCATCACTCATTTATCGTAACATAAAGAGGACTGTTTTGTGTGTGTGTGTGTGTGTGTGTCCTAACTCTGCTCTGACATTCTTATCTCCCCAGACTCCTGAGAGAGAAGAGGTTAGAAAAATTAGACCCAACCAAATCATGAGAAAACAAAAATATAATTACTTGACACATTGGAAAGAATGAACAAAAAAACAGAGCAAACTAGAATGCTATTTGTGTCATGTATTGTCATATATTGTCATGTCTTGTCCCTGTGCTTTCTCTTCTATTCGTTTCCCCCTGCTGGTCTTATTAGGTTTTTTCCCTCTCTCTATCCCTCTCTCTCTCTATCGTTCCGTTCCTGCTCCCAGCTGTTCCTCATTCTCCTAACGACCTCGTTTACTCTTTCACACCTGTCCCCTATTTTGCCCTCTGATTTAGTCTCTATTTCTCTCTCTGTTTCTGCTTCTGTCCTTGTCGGATCCTTGTTTGCTGTGCTGTGTTCTTGTTCCGTCCTGTCGTGTTTTGCCTTCATCAGATGCTGCGTGTGAGCAGGTGTCTCTCAGCTACGGCCTGCGCCTACCCGAAGGGACCTGCAGTCTGTGGCCGCTTATCCTGTTATTCCCCTCTACAAACTAGAGGATTTCTGTAATCCCCGTTTGGACATTTCCTGTTAAGGATTCAGGATTTGTTATTTTCTGTTTGGACTTGAATAAACTCGGTTTCTGTTAAGTCGCTTTTGGGTCCTCACTCACCTGCATAACAGAAGGATCCGACCAAGAATGGACCCAGCGACTACGGATCCTCGCAACTCAGCCGTCGAGATCCAGGGAGCGATGCTCGGCAGACACGAGCAGGAATTGTCTGCTGCTCGTCATGCCGTTGAGACCCTGGCCGCTCAGGTCTCCAACCTCTCAAGACAGTTTCACAATCTCCGTCTCGATCCACCAGCTACTTCCTGGGCTTCCGAGTCTCCGGAACCCAGAATTAATAACCCACCGTGTTACTCTGGGCAGCCCACTGAGTGCCGCTCGTTTCTCACCCAGTGTGATATTGTGTTCTCTCTCCAGCCCAACACATACTCAAGGGGTAGAGCTCGTATCGCCTACGTCATATCTCTCCTTACTGGACGGGCTCGTGACTGGGGCACGGCAATCTGGGAGGCAAGGGCTGAGTGTACTAACGAGTATCAGAACTTTAAAGAGGAGATGATACGGGTTTTTGATCGTTCAGTTTTTGGGAAGGAGGCTTCCAGGGCCCTGGCTTCCCTATGTCAAGGTGATCGATCCATAACGGATTACTCTATTGAGTTTCGCACTCTTGCTGCCTCCAGTGACTGGAACGAGCCGGCGTTGCTCGCTCGTTTTCTGGAGGGACTCCACGCTGAGGTTAAGGATGAGATTCTCTCCCGGGAGGTTCCTTCCAGCGTGGATTCTTTGATTGAACTCGCCATCCGCATAGAACGACGGGTAGATCTTCGTCACCGAGCTCGTGGAAGAGAGCTTGCGTTAACAGTGTCCCCCCTCTCCGCATCACTACCATCTCCCCCCACTGGCTCAGGTGTTGAGCCCATGCAGCTGGGAGGTATTCGCATCTCGACTAAGGAGAGGGAACGGAGAATCACCAACCGCCTCTGTCTCTATTGCGGTTCTGCTGGACATTTTGTCATTTCATGTCCAGTAAAAGCCAGAGCTCATCAGTAAGCGGAGGGCTACTGGTGAGCGCTACTACTCAGGTCTCTCCATCAAGATCCTGTACTACCTTGTCGGTCCATCTACGCTGGACCGGTTCGGCAGCTTCCTGCAGTGCCTTGATAGACTCTGGGGCTGAGGGCTGTTTTATGGACGAAGCATGGGCTCGGGAACATGACATTCCTCTCAGACAGTCCTCTTCCCAGTATATTATGTGAAACACTACCTTTAACCCTCACAGTATCTGGTAACCATAGTGAGACCATTTCTTTTTTGATTTTTCGTTCACCTTTTACACCTGTTGTTTTGGGTCATCCCTGGCTAGTGTGTCATAATCCTTCTATTAATTGGTCTAGTAATTCTATCCTATCCTGGAACGTTTCTTGTCATGTGAAATGTTTAATGTCTGCTATCCCTCCTGTTTCTTCTGTCCCCTCTTCTCAGGAGGAACCTGGTGATTTGACAGGAGTGCCGGAGGAATATCATGATCTGCGCACGGTCTTCAGTCGGTCCAGAGCCACCTCCCTTCCTCCTCACCGGTCGTATGATTGTAGTATTGATCTCCTTCCGGGGACCACTCCCCCCGGGGTAGACTATACTCTCTGTCGGCTCCCGAACGTAAGGCTCTCGAAGATTATCTGTCTGTTGCTCTCGACGCCGGTACCGTTGTGCCTTCTTCCTCTCCCGCCGGAGCGGGGATTTTTTTGTTAAGAAGAAGGACGGTACCCTGCGCCCTGCGTGGATTATCGAGGGCTGAATGACATAATGGTTAAGAATCGTTATCCGCTTCCCTTATGTCGTCAGCCTTCGAGATTCTGCAGGGAGCCAGGTTCTTTACTAAGTTGGACCTTCGTAACGCTTACCATCTCGTGCAGGAAGGGGGACGAGTGGAAAACGGCGTTTAACACTCCGTTAGGGCATTTTGAGTACCGGGTTCTGCCGTTCGGTCTCGCTAATGCTCCAGCTGTCTTTCAGGCGTTAGTGAATGATGTACTGAGAGACATGCTGAACATCTTTGTTTTCGTTTACCTTGACGATATCCTGATTTTTTCACCGTCACTCCAGATTCATGTTCAGCACGTTCGACGTGTTCTCCAGCGCCTTTTAGAGAATTGTCTTTATGTGAAGGCTGAGAAGTGCGCTTTTCATGTCTCCTCCGTCACATTTCTCGGTTCTGTTATTTCCGCTGAAGGCATTCAGATGGATCCCGCTAAGGTCCATGCTGTCAGCGATTGGCCCGTCCTTAAGTCACGTGTCGAGTTGCAGCGCTTTCTCGGTTTCGCGAATTTCTATCGGCATTTCATTCGTAATTTCGGTCAAGTGGCAGCTCCTCTCACAGCCCTTACTTCTGTCAAGACGTGCTTTAAGTGGTCGGTTTCCGCCCAGGGAGCTTTTGATCTCCTCAAGAAGCGTTTTACATCCGCTCCTATCCTTGTTACTCCTGACGTCACTAAACAATTCATTGTCGAGGTTGACGCGTCAGAGGTGGGCGTGGGAGCCATTCTGTCCCAGCGCTCCCATTCTGACGATAAGGTCCATCCTTGCGCGTATTTTTCTCATCGCCTGTCGCCGTCGGAACGTAACTATGATGTGGGAAACCGCGAACTGCTCGCCATCCGCTTAGCCCTAGGCGAATGGCGACAGTGGTTGGAGGGGGCGACCGTTCCTTTTGTCGTTTGGACTGACCATAAGAACCTTGAGTACATCCGTTCTGCCAAACGACTCAATGCGCGTCAGGCTCGTTGGGCGTTGTTTTTCGCTCGTTTCGAGTTCGTGATTTCTTATCGTCCGGGCACTAAGAACACCAAGCCTGATGCTTTATCCCGTCTCTTCAGTTCTTCTGTAGCCTCTACCGACCCCGAGGGGATTCTCCCTGAAGGGCGTGTTGTCGGGTTGACTGTCTGGGGAATTGAGAGACAGGTAAAGCAAGCACTCACTCACACTCCGTCGCCGCGCGCTTGTCCTAGTAACCTTCTTTTCGTTCCCGTTTCTACTCGTCTGGCCGTTCTTCAGTGGGCTCACTCTGCCAAGTTAGCTGGCCACCCCGGCGTTCGGGGTACGCTTCTATTTGCCAGGGGTTTTGGTGGCCTACTCAGGAGCGTGACACGCGCCGTTTCGTGGCTGCTTGTTCGGATTGCGCGCAGACTAAGTCAGGTAACTCTCCTCCTGCCGGTCGTCTCAGACCGCTTCCCATTCCTTCTCGACCATGGTCTCACATCGCCTTAGACTTTATTACCGGTCTGCCTTCGTCAGCGGGGAAGACTGTTATTCTAACGGTTGTCGATAGGTTCTCTAAGGCGGCTCATTTTATTCCCCTCGCTAAGCTTCCTTCCGCTAAAGAGACGGCACAAATCATCATTGAGAATGTGTTCAGAATTCATGGCCTTCCGTTAGACGCCGTTTCGGACAGAGGTCCGCAATTCACGTCTCAGTTTTGGAGGGAGTTTTGTCGTTTGATTGGGGCTTCCGTCAGTCTCTCTTCCGGTTTTCATCCCCAGTCTAACGGTCAAGCAGAACGGGCCAATCAGACTATTGGTCGCATCTTACGCAGTCTTTCTTTTCGAAACCCTGCGTCTTGGGCAGAACAGCTCCCTGGGCAGAATACGCTCACAACTCGCTTCCTTCGTCTGCGACCGGGCTATCTCCTTTTCAGAGTAGCCTTGGGTACCAGCCCCCTCTGTTTTCGTCCCAGCTCGCCGAGTCCAGCGTTCCCTCCGCTCAGGCTTTTGTCCAACGTTGTGAGCGCACCTGGAAGAGGGTCAGGTCTGCACTTTGCCGTTATAGGGCGCAGACTGTGAGAGCCGCCAATAAGCGTAGGACTAAGAGTCCTAGGTATTGTCGCGGTCAGAGAGTATGGCTTTCCACTCGTAACCTTCCCCTTACGACAGCTTCTCGCAAGTTGACCCCGCGGTTCATTGGTCCGTTCCGTATTTCTCAGGTCGTTAATCCTGTCGCAGTGCGACTTCTTCTTCCGCGACATCTTCGTCGCGTCCACCCAGTCTTCCATGTCTCCTGTGTCAAGCCTTTTCTTCGCGCCCCCGTTCGTCTCCCCCCCCCCCGTCCTTGTCGAGGGCGCACCTATCTACAGGGTCCGGAAGATTATGGACATGCGTTCTCGGGGACGTGGTCACCAGTACTTAGTGGATTGGGAGGGGTACGGTCCTGAGGAGAGGAGTTGGGTTCCATCTCGGGACGTGCTGGACCGTTCGTTGATCGATGATTTCCTCCGTTGCCGCCAGGGTTCCTCCTCGAGTGCGCCAGGAGGCGCTCGGTGAGTGGGGGGGTACTGTCATGTATTGTCATATATTGTCATGTCTTGTCCCTGTGCTTTCTCTTCTATTCGTTTCCCCCTGCTGGTCTTATTAGGTTTTTTTCCCTCTCTCTATCCCTCTCTCTCTCTATCGTTCCGTTCCTGCTCCCAGCTGTTCCTCATTCTCCTAACGACCTCGTTTACTCTTTCACACCTGTCCCCTATTTTGCCCTCTGATTAAGTCTCTATTTCTCTCTCTGTTTCTGCTTCTGTCCTTGTCAGATCCTTGTTTGCTGTGCTGTGTTCTTGTTCCGTCCTGTCGTGTTTTGCCTTCATCAGATGCTGCGTGTGAGCAGGTGTCTCTGTCAGCTACGGCCTGCGCCTACCCGAAGGGACCTGCAGTCTGTGGCCGCTTATCCTATTATTCCCCTCTACAAACTAGAGGATTTCTGTTATCCCCGTTTGGACATTTCCTGTTAAGGATTCAGGATTTGTTATTTTCTGTTTGGACTTGAATAAACTCGGTTTCTGTTAAGTCGCTTTTGGGTCCTCACTCACCTGCATAACAATTTGGCCCTACACAGAGAGTACACCGCGGCAGAATACCTGACCACTGTGACTGACCCAAAATTAAGGAAAGCTTTGACTATGTACAGACTCAGTGAGCATAGCCTTGCTATTGAGAAAGGCCGCCGTAGGCAGACATGGCTCTCAAGAGAAGACAGGCTATGTGCTCACTGCCCACAAAATGAGGTGGAAACTGAGCTGCACTTCTTAACCTCCTGCCCAATGTATGACCATATTAGAGAGACATATTTCCCTCAGATTACACAGATCCACAAAGAATTCGAAAACAAATCCAATTTTGAAAAACTCCCATATCTACTGGGTGAAATTCCACAGTGTGCCATCACAGCAGCAAGATTTGTGACCCGTTGCCACGAGAAAAGGGCAACCAGTGAAGAACAAACACCATTGTAAATAGATCCCATATTTATGCTTATTTATTTTATATTGTGTCCTTTAACCATTTGTACATTGTTAAAACATTGTATATATATATAATATGACATTTGTAATGTCTTTATTGTTTTGAAACTTCTGTATGTGTAATGTTTACTGTTAATTTTTGTTGTTTTTCACTTTATATATTCACTTTGTATGTTGTCTACCTCACTTGCTTTGGCAATGTTAACACATGTTTCCCATGCCAATAAAGCCCTTGAATTGAATTGAATTGAATTGAAAAGGAGAAGAGGGGTGAGGTAATGGTCACTGTACAGTGATTACATATACTCCTCCTCCGTCACAATCTTACCATGAGGAAACCCCTGCTGATTACCACTCACCTTCTGTCCTTACTGACAGAGAGAAGAACAGAAGGTGGGAGAGAGAATGAGATAGACAGAAAGAGAGAGAGAGAGAGAGAGAGAGAGAGAGAGAGAGAGAGAGAGAGAGAGAGAGAGATGGAAGGAGGTAGAGCGAGAGCAGGAAGAGAGTGAAGGACGGCGGAAGGACGGAAAGAGAGAGAGATGGGAGAGGAAAGGAGAGTGGAGGACGGAAAGAGAGAGAGAGATGGGAGAGGACATGAGAGATGAGGAGGACAGAAAGAGGGACTGCAACAGAGAGAGCAAGATATGGAAAGAGAAAGAGATGGAGGGAGGAAGAGTGAGAGCGACTGAGAGCAAGGCTGCGTATCTGTTCTGTGTGTGTAAAACAGGGTTATAAGTTGTCAATCTATCAGAGATCAGTATAGGCCCCTGGCCCAGCCAGTAGGTCTGGAGAACAAGTCACCTGCCGCCATCTCTACCCCTCTGATCGTTCACTGAGACACAGAGACAGAAGGGAGGGAACCCTGAGACACAACCCTCTACTCTGTCTTCCTCTCTCATACCTACCTTTTGTATCTTTCTCTCTTTTCATTCCCTCAGGTATTCCTCTGTAATGTCCTGGGACCATAGGACAGCTCCTCACAGTAAAACAAATAGAGGGCTTCCATGATGACATCACCCCTGACGCCTGACCTCTGACCCACTCTTCAGATCTAATGTTATGTGTCACATGCTTTGTAAACAAGAGGTGTAAACTAAGAGTTAAAAGCTGTATAACTCAAGGAATAAATACACAATGAGTAACAATAACTTGGCTATATACACGGGGTACGAAGTAATTGAGGTAGATATGTACATATACAGGATAGATAAAGTGACTAGGCAACAGGATAGACAAACTGTAACAGCAGGATAGATAATAAACTGTAACAACAGGATAGATAATAAACTGTAACAACAGGATAGATAATAAACTGTAACAACAGGATAGATAATAAACTGTAACAGGATAGACAAACTGTAACAGCAGGATAGATAATAAACTGTAACAACAGGATAGATAATAAACTGTAACAACAGGATAGACAAACTGTAACAGCAGGATAGATAATAAACTGTAACAGCAGGATAGATAATAAACTGTAACAGCAGGATAGATAATAAACTGTAACAGCAGGATAGATAATAAACTGTAACAGCAGGATAGATAATAAACTGTAACAGGATAGATAATAAACTGTAACAGCAGGATAGATAATAAACTGTAACAGGATAGATAATAAACTGTAACAGCAGGATAGATAATAAACTGTAACAGCAGGATAGATAATAAACTGTAACAGCAGGATAGATAATAAACTGTAACAGGATAGATAATAAACTGTAACAACAGGATAGATAATAAACTGTAACAACAGGATAGACAAACTGTAACAGCAGGATAGATAATAAACTGTAACAACAGGATAGATAAACTGTAACAGCAGGATAGATAATAAACTGTAACAACAGGATAGATAATAAACTGTAACAACAGGATAGATAATAAACTGTAACAGCAGCATAGATAATAAACTGTAACAGCAGGATATATAATAAACTGTACCCGCAGGATAGATAATAAACTGTAACAGGATAGATAATAAACTGTAACAGCAGGATAGATAATAAACTGTAACAGGATAGATAATAAACTGTAACAGCAGGGTAGATAATAAACTGTAACAGCAGGATAGATAATAAACTGTAACAGCAGGGTAGATAATAAACTAACAGGATAGATAATAAACTGTAACAGGATAGATAATAAACTGTAACAGCAGGGTAGATAATAAACTGTAACAGCAGGATAGATAATAAACTGTAACAGGATAGATAATAAACTGTAACAGGATAGATAATAAACTGTAACAGGATAGATAATAAACTGTAACAGCAGGATAGATAATAAACTGTAACAGCAGGATAGATAATAAACTGTAACAGGATAGATAATAAACTGTAACAGGATAGATAATAAACTGTAACAGCAGGATAGATAATAAACTGTAACAGCAGGGTAGATAATAAACTAACAGGATAGATAATAAACTGTAACAGGATAGATAATAAACTGTAACAGCAGGATAGATAATAAACTGTAACAGGATAGATAATAAACTGTAACAGGATAGATACAAAACTGTAACAGCAGGATAGATAATAAACTGTAACAGCATAGATAATAAACTGTAACAGCGGGATAGATAATAAACTGTAACAGCATAGATAATAAACTGTAACAGCGGGATAGATAATAAACTAACAGGATAGATAATAAACTGTAACAGCATAGCTAATAAACTGTAACAGCGGGATAGATAATAAACTGTAACAGGATAGATAATAAACTGTAACAGGATAGATAATAAACTGTAACAGCAGGGTAGATAATAAACTGTAACAGCAGGATAGATAATAAACTGTAACAGGATAGATAATAAACTGTAACAGCGGGATAGATAATAAACTGTAACAGCAGGATAGATAATAAACTGTAACAGCAGGATAGATAATAAACTGTAACAGCAGGATAGATAATAAACTGTAACAGCAGGATAGATAATAAACTGTAACAGCAGGATAGATAATAAACTGTAACAGCAGGATAGATAATAAACTGTAACAGGATAGATAATAAACTGTAACAGCAGGGTAGATAATAAACTGTAACAGCAGGGTAGATAATAAACTGTAACAGGATAGATAATAAACTGTAACAGCAGGATAGATAATAAACTGTAACAGCAGGATAGATAATAAACTGTAACAGCAGGATAGATAATAAACTGTAACAGCAGGATAGATAATAAACTGTAACAGCAGGATAGATAATAAACTGTAACAGCGGGATAGATAATAAACTGTAACAGCAGGATAGATAATAAACTGTAACAGCAGGGTAGATAATAAACTGTAACAGCAGGATAGATAATAAACTGTAACAGGATAGATAATAAACTGTAACAGGATAGATAATAAACTGTAACAGGATAGATAATAAACTGTAACAGGATAGATAATAAACTGTAACAGGATAGATAATAAACTGTAACAGCAGCGTATTTGGTGAGTCAAAAGAGTTGGTGCAAAAAGGGTCAATGCAGATAATCAATAGCTACCCGGATTAACAGTTCTATGGCTTGGGAGTAGAAGCTGTTCGGGGTCCTGTTGGTTCCAGACCTGGTACATCTGTACTGCCTGCCGTGTGGTAGCAGAGAGAACAGTCTATGACTTGGGTGGCTGGAGTCCTTCCTCTGACCCCGTCTGGTATAGAGGTCCTGGATGGCAGGGAGATCGGCCCCGGTGATGTACTGGGCCGTACACAGTATCCTCTGTAGCGCTTTGTGTTCGTATGCAGTTGCCATACCAAGCGTTGATGTCCTGCAAGGCCGTGCAGTTGTAGGTGAACAGGGAGTGCTGGAGGGGACTAAGCATGAGGGGCCCCCATGTTGAGGGTCAGCGTGGCAGATGTGTTGTTGCCTACCCTCACCACCTGGGGGCGACCCGCTAGGAAATCTAGGACCCAGTTGGTAGAGGGAGGTGTTTCATCCCAAAGCCCTTCGTGATGATGTTAATCTAATGAATGAATCAAATGGCCACCGGACTATTTACATTGACCCCCCCCATTTGTTTTGTAGACTCCTGCTACTTGCTGTTTATTATCTATGCATAGTCACTTCACACCCACCTACATGTATAAATGACCTCAACTAACCTGTACCCCCGCACACTGACTCGGTACTGGTACCCCCTGTGTATATGTTCGTTATTGTTATGTTACTGTTACTTGTTATAATTTTGGGGTATTTTTTACTTTAATTTATTTGGTAAATATTTTCCTAACTCTTCTTGAACTGCACTGTTAAGGGCTTGTAAGAAAGCATTTCAAAGTAAGGTCCACACTTGTATTCGGCGCATGTGAAAAAATTCAATTCAATTTGATTTGATCTTGGAGGTGCTTCTTCTGTCCAGGTGGGAAACAGCACTGTGGAGTGCAATAGACTTTGTGTCATCTGTGGATCTGTTGTAGTGGTATGCAAACTGGAGTGGGTCCAGGGTGTCTGGGATGATGGTGTTGATGTGAGCCATGATCAGCCTTTCAAAGCATTTCATGGCTACAGATGAGAGTGCTACCGGGCGGTAGTCATTTAGACAGGTTACCTTGGCGTTCTTGGGCACAGTGACTATGGTGGTCTGCTTGAAACATGTTGGTATTACAGACGGGGTCAGATAGAGGTTGAAAATGTCAGTGAAGACACTCCTGGTAATCCATCTGGCCCTGCATCCTTGTGAATGTTAAACCGTTTAAAGGACTTACTCACATCAGCTACGGAGAGCGTGATCACACAGCTGGAGCTCTCATGCTTGGTTCAGGGTTGCTAGTCTCGAAGGGAGCATAAAAGGTATTTAGCTCGTCTGGTAGGCTTGCATCACTTGGCAGCTCATGGCTGTTTTTCCCTTTGTAATCTGTGATAGTTTGCAAGCCCTACCACATCCAACGAGCGTCAGAGCTGGTGTAAAATTATTCAATCTTGGTCCTGTGTTGATGCTTTGACTTTTTGAAGGTTTGTCAGAGAGCAAAATGCTTTGAAAGGCTGGTCATTTCTTATAATCGTACTGATTAGTGTCCCACTCCTTGAAAGCAGCAGCTTTAGCCTTCAGCTCAGTGCAGGTGTTGTCTGTAATCCATGACCTCTTGTTGACATGCTGGTAGAAATTAGGTCAAATGTTTACCTCTGTGTGAAAATGTTCTTGTTTGCTTATAGGCCCTATACAAACGGTCTTAGTGCCAGCATTGGTTGTGGTGATAAATAGACAGCTATGAAAAATATAGATGAAAGCTCTCTTGGTAAATTGTGTGGTCTACAGCTCATCTCAGGCGACGAAAACCTAAAGACTTATTTTATATTAGAGATCACACACCCCCAAACGCCATCATTCTGTCCAGCTGATTTTAAAGCTAGATTTATATATGTATCAGGTTTATCAGCCACGACTCGGAGAAACATAGGATATTACAGTTATTCAGATCACATTGATAGGATAGTCTCGAACGGAGATCATCCAGTTTACTCTCCAGTGGTCTCACGTTCACCAATAGAACGGAGGGTATTTGCGATTTATGGTTGTAGTCAAAATAAACTACACGTATGGTATGGTTGGAATACGGTGTGTGTGGGTGTAAGAGTGTGAAGAGGGGGGGGGGGCATAGTGCTAGAATGTGTGTGTGTGTTGTACAGTTCCCTTTTATTCTCTTGAAAATGGAACAGTAGCATAATGATTTGCTGAAACAAGATGGTCAAACAATAGCCTAAAATGACACCATACTTTAGTTTTTCTTTAAAAGACAGAATAAATCACACATTTCACGTGCTTTACCCTTTAATTTACTGAAAAATGACGTTTTTCTTGAGCATTTAGACCAGTTCATTGGAAAAGGCTTATTGAACAGTATAGAAACCAAATGTGAAACGGTAAATGGACATCGTGTAGGGAAACGGTAAATGGACATCGTGTAGGGAAACGGTAAATGGACACCGTGTAGGCCGACTGAGAGTGTGGGAAACGGTAAATGGACATCGTGTAGGGAAACGGTAAATGGACATCGTGTGGGAAACGGTAAATGGACATCGTGTAGGGAAACGGTAAATGGACATCGTGTAGGGAAACGGTAAATGGACATCGTGTAGGCCGACTGAGAGTGTGGGAAACGGTAAATGGACATCGTGTAGGCCGACTGAGAGTGTGGGAAACGGTAAATGGACATCGTGTAGGGAAACGGTAAATGTACATCGTGTAGGGAAACGGTAAATGGACATCGTGTAGGGAAACGGTAAATGGACATCGTGTAGGGAAACGGTAAATGGACATCGTGTAGGGAAACGGTAAATGGACAGAGTGTAGGGAAACGGTAAATGGACATCGTGTAGGCCGACTGAGAGTGTGGGAAACGGTAAATGGACATCGTGTAGGCCGACTGAGAGTGTGGGAAACGGTAAATGGACATCGTGTAGGCCGACTGCGAGTGTGGGAAACGGTAAATGGACATCGTGTAGGCCGACTGCGAGTGTGGGAAACGGTAAATGGACATCGTGTAGGCCGACTGAGAGTGTGGGAAACGGTAAATGGACATCGTGTAGGCCGACTGCGAGTGTGGGAAACGGTAAATGGACATCGTGTAGGCCGACTGCGAGTGTGGGAAACGGTAAATGGACATCGTGTAGGCCGACTGCGAGTGTGGGAAACGGTAAATGGACATCGTGTAGGCCGACTGCGAGTGTGGGAAACGGTAAATGGACATCGTGTAGGCCGACTGCGAGTGTGGGAAACGGTAAATGGACATCGTGTAGGCCGACTGAGAGTGTGGGAAACGGTAAATGGACATCGTGTAGGCCGACTGCGAGTGTGGGAAACGGTAAATGGACATCGTGTAGGCCGACTGCGAGTGTGGGAAACGGTAAATGGACATCGTGTAGGCCGACTGAGAGTGTGGGAAACGGTAAATGGACATCGTGTAGGCCGACTGCGAGTGTGGGAAACGGTAAATGGACATCGTGTAGGCCGACTACGAGTGTGGGAAACGGTAAATGGACATCGTGTAGGCCGACTGCGAGTGTGGGAAACGGTAAATGGACATCGTGTAGGCCGACTGAGAGTGTGGGAAACGGTAAATGGACATCGTGTAGGCCGACTGCGAGTGTGGGAAACGGTAAATGGACATCGTGTAGGCCGACTGAGAGTGTGGGAAACGGTAAATGGACATCGTGTAGGCCGACTGAGAGTGTGGGAAACGGTAAATGGACATCGTGTAGGCCGACTGAGAGTGGGAAACGGTAAATGGACATCGTGTCTGAGAGTGGGCCGACTGCGAGTGTGGGAAACGGTAAATGGACATCGTGTAGGCCGACTGAGAGTGTGGGAAACGGTAAATGGACATCGTGTAGGCCGACTGAGAGTGTGGGAAACGGTAAATGGACATCGTGTAGGCCGACTGCGAGTGTGGGAAACGGTAAATGGACATCGTGTAGGCCGAAACTGCGACTGAGAGTTGTGGGAAACGGTAAATGGACATTGTGTAGGCCGACTGTAGGCCGACTGTAAATGGACAGTGTGGGAAACGGTAAATGGACATCGTGTAGGCTGACAGAGAGTGTGGGAAACGGTAAATGGACATCTGCGAGTGTGGGAAACGGTAAATGGAGGCCGACTGAGAGTGTGGGAAATGGTAAATGGACATCGTGTAGGCCGACTGAGAGTGTGGGAAACGGTAAATGGACATCGTGTAGGCCGACTGAGAGTGTGGGAAACGGTAAATGGACACCGTGTAGGCCGACTGCGAGTGTGGGAAACGGTAAATGGACATCGTGTAGGCCGACTGAGAGTGTGGGAAACGGTAAATGGACATCTAGGCCGACTGCATGGGAAGATAAATAGACATTTCAAAATTAAATGAAATACAAATAGGCTTGGAAAATAAATGGACAGGCTATAAGACAACAACATTTATATAATAATGGACATATATATGCCTGAGATTTAGGAGACGCTTTTATCCAAAGCCGACTTACAGTCATGTTTGCGGTAAATGGACATTCTAATTATGGGTGGTGGGAATCGGGAAACCACTACCCTGGCGTTACAATTCTAGCGCCATAAGAATTCATTTCAAAATTAAATTAAATACAAAATAGGCTGTGCTATAAGAAACCATTTAGGAAGCAAAGATCCCACTGTCCATTTATGAGACTTTAATTTACATACTTTTCCTTCATTCATTTTATAACAGAACAGAATGTGCCAGGTTTCAGTCGGTGTAGAGTTAGTACTGCATAGAGTTAGTACTGCATAGAGTTAGTACTGCGTAGAGTTAGTACTGCGTAGAGTTAGTACTGCGTAGAGTTAGTACTGCGTAGAGTTAGGCCCTAAAGCTAATACGTAAGCACTAATGCAACATACAAATAATGACAGAATGGATCCTATAGATATGAACTGCACAGGAATTCTACACTTATTTTTTATTCCTGCCCGCCACCCACCCATCCTTCATCCTCACATTATTTCATGACTTTAAACCCACCCGCCCCACAGATATAACAATGGGGAGTGCAGGTTATGAGTCAACCTAGTGTGAGTGTGTGTGGGGTATCATGTAGTGTGTGTGTGTGTGTATCATGTAGTGTGAGTGTGTGTGTGTGATGTGTCATGTAGTGTGTGTGTGTGTGTGTGGTGTATCATGTAGTGTATCATGTAGTGTGTGTGTGTGTGTATATCATGTAATGTGTGTGTGGTGTATCATGTAGTGTGTGTTTGTGTGTGGTGTATCATGTAGTGTGTGTGTGTACCATGTAGTGTGTTTGTGCGTGTGTATCATGTAGTGTGAGTGTGTGTCAGATGTAGATGAGGTTTCTCTGCTGTAGGGGGAATGGGCTGCGGTTGGCTGGGCTGCCAGAAGACGGCTCCATGGAAAAGAACGACTTTTTAAATGACCCATACATCACTGTCAGACACTGCTGCACAGCAGAGCTACAGAGTCCACGTGAACACACACACACACACACACACACACACACACACACACACACACACACACACACACACACACACACACACACACACACACACACACACACACACACACACAGAGACATATATATACACAAAAGAATGTGGACCCCCTGCTCGTCGAACATCTCATTCCAAAATCATGGACATTAATATGGAGTTGGTCCCCCCCTTTGCTGTTATAACAGCCTCCACTCTTCTGGGAAGGCTTTCTACTGGATGTTGGAACATTGCTGCAGGGACTTCCTTCCGTTCAGCCACAAGAGCATTAGTGGGGTCGGGCACTGATGTTGGGCGATTAGACCTGGCTCACAGTCGGCATTCCAATTCATCCCAAAGGTGTTCGGTGTGGTTGAGTGCAGGGCTCTGTGTAGGCCAGTTAAGTTCTTCCAGGTAGATCTCAACAAACTACCTCCTCCACCAAACTGTACAGTTGGCACTATGCATTGGGGCAGGTAGTGTTCTCCTGGCATCCGCCAAACCCAGAATCATCTGCCGGACTGTCAGATGGTGAAGCGTGATTTATCACTCCAGAGAACGCGAGTCCAATGGCGTTGGCATTGCGTATGGTGATCTTTGCGTATCATTACGTATGGTGATCTTTGCGTATCATTGCGTATGGTGATCTTTGTGTATCATTGCGTATGGTGATCTTTGCGTATCATTGCGTATGGTGATCTTTGCGTATCATTGCGTATGGTGATCTTTGCGTATCATTACGTATGGTGATCTTTGCGTATCATTGCGTATGGTGATCTTTGCGTATCATTGCGTATGGTGATCTTTGCGTATCATTGCGTATGGTGATCTTTGCGTATCATTACGTATGGTGATCTTTGCGTATCATTGCGTATGGTGATCTTTGCGTATCATTACGTATGGTGATCTTTGCGTATCATTACGTATGGTGATCTTTGCGTATCGTATGGTGATCTTTGCGTATCATTGCGTATGGTGATCTTTGCGTATCATTGCGTATGGTGATCTTTGCGTATCATTGCGTATGGTGATCTTTGCGTATCATTGCGTATGGTGATCTTTGCGTATCATTGCGTATGGTGATCTTTGCGTATCATTGCGTATGGTGATCTTTGCGTATCATTGCGTATGGTGATCTTTGCGTATCATTACGTATGGTGATCTTTGCGTATCATTACGTATGGTGATCTTTGCGTATCATTACGTATGGTGATCTTTGCGTATCATTGCGTATGGTGATCTTTGCGTATCATTGCGTATGGTGATCTTTGCGTATCATTACGTATGGTGATCTTTGCGTATCATTGCGTATGGTGATCTTTGCGTATCATTGCGTATGGTGATCTTTGCGTATCATTGCGTATGGTGATCTTTGCGTATCATTACGTATGGTGATCTTTGCGTATCATTGCGTATGGTGATCTTTGCGTATCATTACGTATGGTGATCTTTGCGTATCATTGCGTATGGTGATCTTTGCGTATCATTGCGTATGGTGATCTTTGCGTATCATTACGTATGGTGATCTTTGCGTATCATTGCGTATGGTGATCTTTGCGTATCATTGCGTATGGTGATCTTTGCGTATCATTGCGTATGGTGATCTTTGCGTATCATTACGTATGGTGATCTTTGCGTATCATTGCGTATGGTGATCTTTGCGTATCATTACGTATGGTGATCTCCTTGAATGCCAGGTGTCACCTCTGAAGGAAACTTGGCACCATCGGTACGGTGAAGCATGGTGGCGGCAGCATCATACTGTATGGATGTTTTTCAGAGGCAGGGACTAATAGACTGATCAGGATGGAGGAAAAGATGAATGCATCAAAGTACAGAGAGATTCTTGATGAAGTCCTGAATGCTCTGGAGCAGGTTCGCATAATTGGGCGAATGTTCACCTTCCAACAGGACAACGACCCTAAGCACACAGCCAAGACTGTTGGAAAAGCATTCCTCGAGAAGCTGGTTGAGATAATACCATGAGTGTGCAAAGCTGTCATAAAGGCAACGGTTGGCTACTTTGAAGAATATCAAATATAAAATATAACATGTGTAGATATTTGTATGAACATAACAAGATTCAACAACTGAGACATAAACTGAACAAGTTCCACAGACATGTGACTAACAGAAATTGAATAATGTGTCACTGAACAAAGGGAGGGATTCAAAATCAAAAGTAAGTCAGTATCTGGTGTGGCAGTGCATCTCCTCCTCATGGACTGCACCAGATTTGCCAGTTCTTGCTGTGAGATGTTACCCCACTCTTCCACCAAGGCACCTGCAAATTCCCAGACATTTCCGTGGAGAATTACCCTAGCCCTCACCCTCCGATCCAGCAGGTCCCAAACGTGCTCAATGGGATTGAGATCTGGGCTCTTCGCTGGCCATGGCAATACACTGACGTTCATGTCTGTCAGGAAATCACACACAGAACGAGCCGTATGGCTGGTGGCACTGTCATGCTGGAGGGTCATGTCAGGATGAGCCTGCAGGAAGGGTACCACATTAGGGAGGAGGATGTCTTCCCTGTAATGCACAGGGTTGAGATTGCCTGCAATGACAACAAGCTCAGTCCGATGATGCTGTGACCATGACAGACCCTCCACCTCCAAATTGATCCCGCCCCAGAGTACAGGCCTCGATGTAACGCTCATTCCTTTGACGATAAATGTGAATCAGACCATCACCCCTGGTGAGACAAAACCGAAACTAGTCAGTGAAGAGCACTTTTTGCCAGTCATGTCCAGCGACGGTGGGTTTGTGCCCATAAGCGGCATTGTTGCCGGTGATGTCTGGTGAGGACCGGCCTTACAACAGGCCTACAAGCCCTCAGTCCAGCCTCTCTCAGCCTATTATGGACACTCTGAGCACTGATGGAGGGATTGTGCATTCCTGGTGTAACTCGTGCAGTTGTTGTTGCCATCCTGTACCTGTCCTGCAGGTGTGATGTTCGGATGTACTGATCCTGTGCAGGTGTTGTTACACATGGTCTGCCACTGCGAGGATGATCAGCTGTCCCTCCTGTCTCCCTGTAGCGCTGTCTTAGGCGTCTCACAGTACGGACATTGCAATTTATTGCCCTGGCCACATCTGCAGTCCTCATGCCTCCTTGCAGCATTCCTAAGGCACGTTCACACAGATGAGCAGGGACACTGGGCATCTTTCTTTTGGTGTTTTTCAGAGTCAGTAGAAAGACCTCTTTAGTGTCCTAAGTTTTCATAACTGTGACTTTAATTGCCTACCGTCTGTAAGCTGTTAGTGTCTTAACGACCGTTCCACAGGTGCATGTTCATTAATTGTTTATGGTTCATTGAAACAGTGTTTAAACCTTTTACAATGAAGATCTGTGAAGTTATTTTGATTTTTACAAATTATCTTTGAAAGAAAGCGGGCCTGAAAAAGGAATGTATATTTTTGTAAACTCACACAAATCCACTACACAAAAGACTTACAAACTTCTCTTAGACACAACAATGGATATACAAGAACACACATACACATCTCATACTACACCCCAAGCCACTACACACACACCAATTGCTCATAGATTCACCTAAGCAACGTGTACACACACCTCAGCCATAAAGCTCAGCCAACTTTACTATAACATAACCTGGGTCAGCCGTTTGAGTGTTGCTGCCTGTCTTCCTGCCTATAGCTTTCTCTATGCCCGGCATCCCAAATGGCACCCTATACCCTAAGAGCAGGGCACTGGTCAAAAGTAATGCGCTATATTTAGGGATATGGTGTCATTTGGCATGCAGATTCTCTCTTTCTAATGACTTGACTGTTAATTGCAGGTTCGTTAAGTGCTTGTGTCTTTTAGTGAGCCAGAGAACAAGTATTGTAATATTTGTATTATCATTAGCCAAGGCAGCAGCTACTCTTCCTGGAGGTCCAAACACATTAATGAACAAAATAATTACTTATAAAACATTACATCAAATAACATTACTACATCACTGTTCCATAATGTGTAGATGTATCGGTTTTTAAAAATCGGATTTCTCTGCTTTTATAACTTACTTGTGTGGAATACACTTTCATGTAGTGATATGTAGTACAGTGTATTTCTAGAAGTCTGTTCTGGACTTGGGGACTGTGACATGGTGGCATGTCTTGTGGGGTACGCATGGGTGTCTGAGCTGTGTGCTCGTAGTTTGAACAAACAAGCTTGGTGGTGTCAACATGTCAATAACTCTCAGAAAGACCAGTAGTAGTGATGCAGTCAATCTCTTCTCTGTTTTGAGCCAGGAGAGATTTACATGAATGTCATTGATGTTAGCTCTCTGTGTACATTTAAGGGCCAGCTGTGTTTCTCTGTTCAGAACCACTGTAATTTGTCCTTCTTTGTGGCACTTGACCATTTGACTGGGCAGTAGTCCAGGTGTGACAAAACTAGAGCCTGTAGGACTTGTTTTGTTGATGGCAAGAAAGCAGAACAGTGCTTTATTATGGACAGACCTCAACCTCTCTTAGCTACTGATGCATAAATATGTTTAAACCATGACAGTTTACAATACAGGGTTACACCAAGCAGTTTAGCCTCATCTCGCTCTATTTCCACAATTATTATAAGATTTGGTTGAGGTTTAGTTACAATGCTTTTAGTTTTTTGTTTTGTACTAGCTTAATACTTGCCACCCATTCTAAAACAGACTGCAGCTCTATGTGAAGTGTTGCAGTGATTTCACTTGCTGTGGTAGCTGACGTGTATAATGTTGAGTCATCGACACACAGGCTTTAAATCAGTGCCAGTGGCAAGTCATTAGTAAAGATTGAAAGAAAAAGTAAGGGGCCTAAACAACTGCCCTGGAGAATGCCAGACTACCTGGATTATGTTGGAGATGATTCCATTAAAGGAAACCCTCTGTTCTGTTAGACAGGCAACTCTTGATCCACGATATAGCAGTGGATGTAAAGCCATAAAAACATACATTTTTCCAGCAGTAGATTATGATTGACAATGTCAAACATTGCACTGACGGTCGAACAAAACAGCTCCCATAAGCTTCTTGTTATAAATGTATTTCAGCCAATCATTAGACATTTGTGTAAGTGCCATAAATATTGAGTGACCTTCCATATAAGAATGCTGAAAGTCGGTTAATTTGTTTACTGTGAAATTGTCACGTTCTTCAAAATGAACGGACCAAGGCGCAGCGTGCATTGAGTTCCACATCTTTTTAATACAAAGTGAAACTAGAAACAAAATGTAAAAAAGAATGTGAAGACGTAGTGCCCAAACACACTAACAATATCCCACAAATCAGGTGGGAGAAAGGGCTTCCTCAATATGATCCCCAATTAGAGGCAACCATTACCAGCTACCTCTAATTGGGAACCATACAAAACCACCGACATAGAAATACACATTCTAGAACACACCCCCCCTAGTCACACCCTGCCCTAAACCACTATATTACTGATTGGTCAGCTGTTTGAGACAGAAAAGGGTGCTTTACTATTCTTGGGTATCGGAATGACTTTTGCTTCCCTAAAGGCCTGTTTAGTCACATGATTTCTACAGTACGTTTGACTACCAGCTGTGCAGCCGGGCGTCTTTTCCATTCCTTTTGACTTGTTCCTCTCAACCATAAATGCTTTTAATTTCTCATCAATCCTTGGGGATTTAACCGTTTAAAATGGGTGCATGCTTATTACTAATTGGAATAGGCAATTTCATAAATATGTAAAGTGTAGCATCTGGTTGCTTACACATCACAGACCAGAAGATATTCTTTACATCATCAACATAGGAGTCACTACAAAACCTCTTGTATGACCTCTTATACACTATATTTGTAATGAACACAAGGGAGAGAGAGAGCTGGTTTCAAGCGCAGGGTGCAGCAGGTGTTTAATGTAAAGGACCACAGGAGGAGGCAGGTAGCTGGGTCCAGGGTCAGGCAGAAGGTTATACACAGAGGGAGGCAGGTAGCTGGGTACAGGGGCAGGCAGTAGGTCATACACAGGAGGAGGCAGGTAGCTGGGTCCAGGGGCAGGCAGTAGGTCATACACAGGAGGAGGCAGGTAGCTGGGTCCAGGGGCAGGCAGAAGGTTATACACAGAGGGAGGCAGGTAGCTGGGTACAGGGGCAGGCAGTAGGTCATACACAGGAGGAGGCAGGTAGCTGGGTCCAGGGGCAGGCAGTAGGTCATACACAGGAGGAGGCAGGTAGCTGGGTCCAGGGGCAGGCAGAAGGTTATACACAGAGGGAGGCAGGTAGCTGGGTACAGGGGCAGGGGGTCATACACAGGAGGAGGCAGGTAGCTGGGTCCAGGGGCAGGCAGTAGGTCATACACAGGAGGAGGCAGGCAGGTAGCTGGGTACACAGGGGGCAGGCAGTAGGTCATACACAGGAGGAGGCAGGCACAGGGGCAGGAGAGGTTATACACAGAGGGAGGCAGGTAGCTGGGTCCAGGGGCAGGCAGTAGGTCATACACAGGAGGAGGCAGGTAGCTGGGTCCAGGGGCAGGCAGTAGGTCATACACAGAAGGAGGCGGTAGCTGGGTCCAGGGGCAGGCAGAAGGTTATACACAGAGGGAGGCAGGTAGCTGGGTACAGGGGCAGGCAGTAGGTCATACACAGGAGGAGGCAGGTAGCTGGGTCAGGGGCAGGGGGTTATACACAGAGGGAGGCAGGTAGCTGGGTACAGGGGCAGGCAGTAGGTCATACACAGGAGGAGGCAGGTAGCTGGGTCCAGGGGCAGGCAGTAGGTCATACACAGGAGGAGGCAGGCAGCTGGGTCCAGGGGCAGGCAGAAGGTTATACACAGAGGGAGGCAGGTAGCTGGGTACAGGGGCAGGCAGTAGGTCATACACAGGAGGAGGCAGGTAGCTGGGTCCAGGGGCAGGCAGCTGGGAAGGTTTACACAGAGGGAGGCAGGTAGCACAGGGGCAGGAGGTCATACACAGGAGGAGGCAGGTAGCTGGGTCCAGGGGCAGGCAGTAGGTCATACACAGGAGGAGGCAGGCAGCTGGGTCCAGGGGCAGGCAGAAGGTTATAGCACAGGGGAGGCAGTAGGTCATACACAGGAGGAGGCAGCTGGGTCCAGGGGGGCAGTAGGTCATAGTATCTGGGTCCAGGGGTAGCTGGGTACAGGGGCAGGTTATACACAGGAGGAGGCAGGTAGCTGGGTCCAGGGGCAGGTAGGTCATACACAGGCAGGTAGCTGGGTCCAGGGGCAGGCAGTAGGTCATACACAGGAGGAGGCAGGTAGCTGGGTCCAGGGGCAGGCAGAAGGTTATACACAGAGGGAGGCAGGTAGCTGGGTACAGGGGCAGGCAGTAGGTCATACACAGGAGGAGGCAGGTAGCTGGGTCCAGGGGCAGGCAGTAGGTCATACACAGGAGGAGGCAGGCAGCTGGGTCCAGGGGCAGGCAGAAGGTTATACACAGGAGGAGGCAGGTAGCTGGGTCCAGGGGCAGGCAGTAGGTCAGCTGGGTCCAGGGGCACAGGTTATACACAGGAGGAGGCAGGTAGCTGGGTCCAGGGGCAGGCAGAAGGTTATACACAGGAGGAGGCAGGCAGCTGGGTCCAGGGGCAGGCAGAAGGTTATACACAGGAGGAGGCAGGCAGCTGGGTCCAGGGGCAGGTAGCTGGGTCCAGGGGGGGCAGGCAGAGGAGGTCAGCTGGGTCCAGGGGCACAGCTGGGAGGGGCAGGGCAGGTACACAGGAGGAGGCAGGCAGCTGGGTCCAGGGGCAGGCAGTAGGTCATACACAGGAGGAGTCAGGTAGCTGGGTCCAGGGGCAGGCAGTAGGTCATACACAGGAGGAGGCAGGTAGCTGGGTCCAGGGGCAGGCAGTAGGTCATACACAGGAGGAGGCAGGTAGCTGGGTCCAGGGGCAGGCAGGTCATACACAGGAGGAGGCAGGTAGCTGGGTCCAGGGGCAGGCAGAAGGTATACACAGGAGGAGGCAGGTAGCTGGGTCCAGGGGCAGGCAGTAGGTCATACACAGGTAGCTGGGTCCAGGGGAGGCAGGTTATACACAGGAGGAGGCAGGTAGCTGGGTCCAGGGGGCAGGAGAGACAGCTGGGTCCAAGGTCAGGTAGCTGGGTCCAGGGGCAGGCAGAAGGTCATACACAGGAGGAGGCAGGTAGCTGGGTCCAGGGGCAGGCAGAAGGTCATACACAGGAGGAGGCAGGTAGCTGGGTCCAGGGGCAGGCAGAAGGTTATACACAGAGGGTCCAAAAGGCAACAGTACAGGCAGGTGTGTGATAATGACATACAGGTGTGTGAACAGGTGATCAGAATTCGAGTTATTGGGATCTGGAGAATGAGCTGCGTTCAGGGGATCTGTGTGTATATGAGAGTGTGAGTTGGAAGCAGACGTTACAATATTAGGCCCAGCCTTCGGGAACTTTGGTTTTCCTAGATATGGCTATTATATTGTGATCACTTCATCCGATGGATTCAGACAAGGTTTCAAAGCACATTTCTGCAGCATTTGTAAAAATGTGATCAATGCATGTGGATTAATTCATTCCTGTGCTGTTTGTAAATACCCTGGTTGGTTGACTGATAACCTGAAGCAGGTTGCAGGCACTGGTTACAGTTTGAAGTTTTTTATTGAGTAGACAGCTTGATGAAAACCAGTCAACATTTAGGTATTGCAAGAGGAACAAATGTTTTAGTGAGCGAACATAAAATACTGATCCGTACTGTACATGTCACAGGCAAGGTGTTGTGAGTGGGTGCATGAATATATATTTCCTCATATGTTTACACACAGTCCTCACACACAGGACCGGATTACCAAACAGGCAAGCAGGGCACGTGCCCCTAGCCAACTGGAGGTCTGGGGGCCCCCCAGCCAACTGGAGGTCTGGGGGCCCCCCAGCCAACTGGAGGTCTGGGGGCCCCCCAGCCAACTGGAGGTCTGGGAGCCCCCCAGATAGCTTATGAAAGCAAAATATGTAGAATTGCAGGACATTTGATTTTAAAAAAAATGCACTACTCACTCAGCATCATGGCATGGGGCAGCAGGTAGCCTAGTGGTTAAAGTGTTGGGCCAGTAACCAAAAGGTTGCGAGATCAAATCCCAGAGCTGACAAGGTAAAAATCTGACATTCTGGCCCTGAACAAGGCAGTTAACCCACTGTAGACGGTCATTGTAAATAAGAACTTGTTCTTAACTGACTTGCCTAGTTAAATAACGGTTACATTTTTTTTTTTTTTTTTGTAAAACAGCAGGAAATGTACTTTAAAACGGAAACATTTTATCTTAGCCTCATGACAAAATGTGTAGAATAGCATTTTAAAACACGTTTCTCTCTGCAACATGGCAAAACGTGTTGAAATGCAGTTAGTTGATTTCATTAAAATGTGGTAGTCCTGCCCTGCACACACACACACACACACTTCATCCAATTAGTTGTGTAAATAAAGAGATACCATCATCTCGTGTGTAGACTAGATACACGTGTATACAGTGCCTTGCGAAAGTATTCAGCCCCTTTGAACTTTGCGACCTTTTGCCACATTTCAGGCTTCAAACATAAAGATATAAAACGGTATTTGTTTGTGAAGAATCAACAACAAGTGGGACACAATCATGAAGTGGAACGACATTTATTGGATATTTCAATCTTTTTTAACAAATCAAAAACGGAAAAATTGGGCGTGCAAAATTATTCAGCCCCCTTAAGTTAATACTTTGTAGCGCCACCTTTTGCTGCGAATACAGCTGTAAGTCGCTTGGGGTATGTCTCTATCAGTTTTGCACATCGAGAGACTGAAATTTTTTCCCATTCCTCCTTGCAAAACAGCTCGAGCTCAGTGAGGTTGGATGGAGAGCATTTGTGAACAGCAGTTTTCAGTTCTTTCCACAGATTCTCGATTGGATTCAGGTCTGGACTTTGACTTGGCCATTCTAACACCTGGATATGTTTATTTTTGCTTTATGTTTTGGATCATTGTCTTGTTGGAAGAAAAATCTCCGTCCCAGTCTCAGGTCTTTTGCAGACTCCATCAGGTTTTCTTGCAGAATGGTCCTGTATTTGGCTCCATCCATCTTCCCATCAATTTTAACCATCTTCCCTGTCCCTGCTGAAGAAAAGCAGGCCCAAACCATGATGCTGCCATCACCATGTTTGACAGTGGGGATGGTGTGTTCAGGGTGTTGCTTTTACTCCAAACATAACGTTTTGCATTGTTGCCAAAAAGTTCAATTTTGGTTTCATCTGACCAGAGCACCTTCTTCCACATGTTTGGTGTGTCTCCCAGGTGGCTTGTGGCAAACTTTAAACTACACTTTTTATGGTTTTCTTCTTGCCACTCTTCCATAAAGGCCAGATTTGTGCAATATACGACTGATTGTTGTCCTATGGACAGAGTCTCCCACCTAAGCTGTGATCATGGGCCTCTTGGCTGCATCTCTGATCAGTCTTCTCCTTGTATGAGCTGAAAGTTTAGAGGGACGGCCAGGTCTTGGTAGATTTGCAGTGGTCTGATACTCCTTCCATTTCAATATTATCGCTTGCACAGTGCTCCTTGGGATGTTTAAAGCTTGGGAAATCTTTTTGTATCCAAATCCGGCTTTAAACTACTTCACAGCAGTATCTTGGACCTGCCTGGTGTGTTCCTTGTTCTTCATGATGCTCTCTGCGCTTTTAACGGACCTCTGAGACTATCACAGTGCAGGTGCATTTATACGGAGACTTGATTGTATTTATCATCATTAATCATTTAGGTCAACATTGGATCATTCAGAGATCCTCACTGAACTTCTGGAGAGAGTTTGCTGCACTGAAAGTAAAGGAGCTGAATAATTTTGCACGCCCAATTTTTCTGTTTTTGATTTGTTAAAAAAGTTTGAAATATCCAATAAATGTCATTCCACTTCATGATTGTGTCCCACTTGTTGTTGATTCTTCACAAAAAAATACAGTTTTATATCTTTATGTTTGAAGCCTGAAATGTGGCAAAAGTTCGCAAAGTTCAAGGGGGCCGAATACTTTCGCAAGGCACTGTTGTTAGATGTGACTGTGTTGCTGTTACAGGACATAAACAGCAGAGGGCGCTACAGGACTCTTGTCTCAGTCAGTTTTACAGCTCAACTACAGTTCCTGTCCTGGCCAGTCTAGTGAGATACTGTAGATCCAGCTAATGTATTGATTACTCTGTTCAGTCAGGTGTGGGTGTACCTGCATGTGAAAAGATCTCAGGCCTCAGCCTACTTTCAGTTCCCCTCTTTCCTTTCCTCACTTTTATCCATAGCGACTTACGTGCATACATTTTACGTATGGCTGGGATTCAAACACAGTATTGTGGCGTTGTAAGCACCATTCTCTACCAACTGAGCTACAGAGGACCATGTATCTGCTCCTAGATAGATAGAGGCAGAGAACACATCAAGGTGCCTGCAGTCAGGCTGTATCTCAATACTCTTACCTGGCTTCATTATACTACGGCCGTATCTCAATACTCTTACCTGGCTTCATTATACTACGGCCGTATCTCAATACTCTTACCTGGCTTCATTATACTACGGCCGTATCTCAATACTCTTACCTGGCTTCATTATACTACGGCCGTATCTCAATACTCTTACCTGGCTTCATTATACTACGGCCGTATCTCAATACTCTTACCTGGCTTCATTATACTACGGCCGTATCTCAATATTCTTACCTGGCTTCATTATACTACGGCCGTATCTCAATACTCTTACCTGGCTTCATTATACTACGGCCGTATCTCAATACTCTTACCTGGCTTCATTATACTACGGCCGTATCTCAATACTCTTACCTGGCTTCATTATACTACGGCCGTATCTCAATACTCTTACCTGGCTTCATTATACTACGGCCGTATCTCAATACTCTTACCTGGCTTCATTATACTACGGCCGTATCTCAATACTCTTACCTGGCTTCATTATACTACGGCCGTATCTCAATACTCTTACCTGGCTTCATTATACTACGGCCGTATCTCAATACTCTTACCTGGCTTCATTATACTACGGCTGTATCTCAATACTCTTACCTGGCTTCGTTATACTACGGCTGTATCTCAATACTCTTACCTCGCTTCATTATACTACGGCTGTATCTCAATACTCTTACCTGGCTTCGTTATACTACGGCTGTATCTCAATACTCTTACCTGGCTTCGTTATACTACGGCTGTATCTCAATACTCTTACCTGGCTTCGTTATACTACGGCTGTATCGCAATACTCTTACCTGGCTACATAATACGGCTGTATCTCGAAACAAATTAATACTATGGTTGCAATTCTTACCTGGTTTCCTTCCCTCATCTCCTCTCCTTCATTTGTCTCCTTTCCTTCACAGTGCTGAAAACACAGAATAGGAGTAAATGTTTAAGCCCAACTGTAAGCAACCAGGTTACAGTTGGTTGTGAATATAAAACTTTTAAAAAGGACAGCAAGGAATTTTCGGAACGTAAAAGTGAATAACCAAAATGTACTGTAGAAAAATAACTTGCATCAACATTCTCAATTACTAGATCAACTGGGAGAGACTATTCAGACTACCAGCTACTAAACCAGTAGGATTTGGCCAATCCCTTATTAACCTGTATATGACACACAAACACACACACACTAAAAATACATGTTAGTACACAGAAGTTGACACAGCAAATCCATAAATACCGAACAACTTAACGTTTAAATCCTGAAATGAACTTTAGCTCACACTGGTTTCCACATAAGCCAACTATGACAGATTAAAATACAATACAATTATAATTTAAATTACATTTAATGTATTATTTCTCTCCTCATGGGTACATACAGGTCATTACATAACATATATACATTAAGTTTCAGAACATAAATACATGAAAATATATTTGCCAAATCAAGCATGACCAGAAAGAGGAAATGAGAGGAAGAGAGATATAAGGCCGTGATTTTGGAGTCCCGTAGGGCGGCGCACAGTTGGCCCAACGTCGTTCGGGATAGAGTTTGGCAGGGGTAGGCCGACATTATAAATAAGAATTTGATCTTCACTGACTTGCCTAGTTAAATAAAGTTTTTTTTAAATATACATATATAACTAAAATGATGAGTTCAGAGATGAAGGAAAAGAGGCAGAAGGAGTTGGGAATTACCTGATGAGAAGTTCAACAGCAGTTCCACACTTCCCACATCTCTTCAATGAAGTACTGTCACCACCTGGTGGGCAATAGAGGTTATTAGCAAAGTAATTTACTTTTGGTAAAATGAAGAATTATTCATACATAAAGACTATAATGACTAAACATTACACATAAACAGACACGACAGTACAAAAACACACAACTAATTCCTCAGAGGAATTCAGCTGAACCTCATACAGTACCAGTGAAAGATTTGGACAGGCCTACTCATTCGGTTGTTTTTCTTTATTTTGACTATTTTCTACATTGTAGAATAACAGTGAAGACGTCAAAACTATGAAATAACACATATGGAATCATGTAGTAACCAAAAAAGTGTCAAACAAATCAAAATATATTTTATACTTCAGATCCTTCAAAGTAGCCACCCTTTGCCTTGATGACAGCTTTGCTGATGAGAAGATAAGATAGGAGGCAGTAGAACAGGGCCTATCTGCCTGTGTAATAAACCTCAATAAGAGATGGATCTAAGCTCTGATACAGACAAGGTGAGGACAGATACGCAGCGTATTATCTTATCTCTTAGCATGCGGAGTGTGTGTGTTCACTCATTATCGCGTCAGTTAGGAAGTGTATCAGAGAGTATCTAGTGTGCCCTGTCTAGTGTTCAGCGATAAGTGACAGGAGAGAGTATCTGGAGGTCTAGATTGTACACAGTCAGTTAAAGGACAGGAAGCTGGAGGTTAGAGTCGGTCAGTAGGTTACTTTCTAAATGTAATCCGGTACAGTTACTAGTTACCTGTAAAAAAAAAATAGATATAATGTATCAGTAATGTAACTTTTGGATTACCCAAACTGTGCAACGTAATGTGATTACATTCAGTTACATTTAGATTACTTTCCCTTCAAAAATGCTTTAGAAGAAGACAAAAATGTAAGTTACCAATTGAACGACACGTATCACAGGATCAAATCAATGTTAAAGTTTAGATAGCTGGTCATACATGGATGTTACATTTACATGTACTTTATGGGTTGGTTATGTAGGCTTCTTCTAACTACATATAATACGATAAAATCATTCATTTATAAATCCAAAAATGGATGTAGCAACTACAGATTGCCCCTTTAAGTCTATCAAAAGTGTGTGAGTTTGAGCATGTGTTCATTAGGCCTATGGATGTGGGTTTTTTTTTATCAGTATAAGGGCACAAGGAGAGACCCAGATACAGACACGAGGCAGATGGTTAGAGTTCAAGATGTTTATTAACAATCCAAAAGGGGTAGGCAAGAGGTCAAAACCAGTTCAGAGGTACAGAATGGCAGGCAGGCTCGAGGTCAGGTCAGGCAGGAATGGAGTCCAGGTAAACAGGCTAAGGTCAAAACCGGGAGGACTAGTAATAGAGAAGCAGGCTCACCAAAAACAAGATGGTTGACTTGAACATACAAGACAAAACAGCACAGAGAGACAGGAAACAGAGGGTTAAATAGACCAAGGAAAATAAGTGACACCAGGAGGGGGTGGAGACAATCACAAGGACAGGTGAAACAGATCAGGGTGTGACAAGGAGTTAGATTGAGCAATAAAAGTCCCAATGCTATTCCATAGGCTGGGATTTGCACAATGCAGCTGTTGCAAGAGTGGTCCCCATCTTTCAATGACTGTTAACTGGTTTCAAAAACAATGATTGATAGGCAGCTTAAACTTCTTGAATTCAACAATTATTGGGTTCAAAGATTTTTAAACAGCTATCCACAACAACCACAATCTGTAATGTGCAAATAGCTAAATGAGAGAGCAGCAGTGTGATTCACATCAAGGCGCTATGTAGATATCAATAATAAGTGATGTCCATATCGCCGTAGACGACACCACTGCTGTCATCCTTACCTCCAAGAGTTTATTCAAGTTGGATAATGTCTGGATGCCGACAGCAGTCGTACCATTGGAAGACATGGACTTGGACTGTAGACTACTATTCCTGCTCTTTTCCTGAGATCCATCGAATACATTTGTTTTGTCGTCATAGTGGTCTCTGACATCACAGTGGTCTCTGACATCATAGTGGTCTCTGACATCACAGTGGTCTCTGACATCATAGTGGTCTCTGACATCACAGTGGTCTCTGACATCACAGCAGTCGTACCATTGGAAGACATGGACTTGGACTGTAGACTACTATTCCTGCTCTTTTCCTGAGATCCATCGAATACATTTGTTTTGTCGTCATAGTGGTCTCTGACATCACAGTGGTCTCTGACATCACAGTGGTCTCTGACATCACAGTGGTCTCTGACATCACAGTGGTCTCTGACATCACAGTGGTCTCTGACATCACAGTGGTCTCTGACGTCACAGTGGTCTCTGACATCACAGTGGTCTCTGATCCATCACAGTGGTCTCTGACATCACAGTGGTCTCTGACATCACAGTGGTCTGGAAGACATGGACTTGGACTCTGACATCACAGACTACTATTCCTGCTCTAGTTTCCTGAGATCCATCTGACATCACATTTGTTTTGTCGTCATAGTGGTCTCTGACATCACAGTGGTCTCTGACATCACAGTGGTCTCTGACATCACAGTGGTCTCTGACATCATAGTGGTCTCTGACATCTGACATCACAGTGGTCTCTGACATCACAGTGGAAGACATGGACTTGGTCTCTGACTACTATTCCTGCTCACAGTGAGATCCATGACATCACATTTGTTTGACGTCATAGTGGTCTCTGACATCACAGTGGTCTCTGACATCACAGTGGTCTCTGACATCACAGTGGTCTCTGACATCACAGTGGTCTCTGACATCACAGTGGTCTCTGACATCACAGTGGTCTCTGACATCACAGTGGTCTCTGACATCACAGTCACAGTGGTCTCTGACATCACAGTGGTCTCTGACATCACAGTGGTCTCTGACATCACAGTGGTCTCTGACATCACAGTGGTCTCTGACATCATAGTGGTCTCTGACATCACAGTGGTCTCTGACATCACAGTGGATCCTCTGACATCATAGTGGTCTCTGACATCACAGTGGTCTCTGACATTATAGTGGTCTCTGACATCATAGTGGTCTCTGACATTATAGTGGTCTCTGACATCACAGTGGTCTCTGACATCACAGTGGTCTCTGACATCACAGTGGTCTCTGACATCACAGTGGTCTCTGACATCACAGTGGTCTCTGACATCACAGTGGTCTCTGACATCATAGTGGTCTCTGACATCACAGTGGTCTCTGACATCACAGTGGTCTCTGACATCACAGTGGTCTCTGACATCACAGTGGTCTCTGACATCACAGTGGTCTCTGACATCACAGTGGTCTCTGACATCACAGTGGTCTCTGACATCACAGTGGTCTCTGACATCACAGTGGTCTCTGACATCATAGTGGTCTCTGACATCACAGTGGTCGCTGACATCACAGTGGTCTCTGACATCACAGTGGTCTCTGACATCACAGTGGTCTCTGACATCACAGTGGTCTCTGACTTGTGGTCAGACTCACCCAGGTGGAACAAACTGAAACTTGTGCCTATCTTTCAATGCTGATTTGAATGTCATTGAGAAAATAGAGAAGTGTCAAAGATTTTTTTCACAAACATCATTTCTGAATTTAAAAGTAATCCTTGAAGTAATTATCTAGTTTTTCAAAAGTATCTGTAATCTGATTAGAATATTTTTTGCTTGTAAACGGATTAGTTACTGGTTTTGTAATCCGTTAGTCCCCAACTCTGCCCAGGGTAGTGAGCTAGAAGTTAGAGTCAGACGATTTAGGAGTTTTGGTTGGGCTCTGGTGTGACTCCCAAGTGTTTTGGACATATCGGGGGTTACTGTGGGACCTGTGATCCTGCGGCAACTGAAGCATCAGTCATGATGCTAAGACTGGATCTCCTCTGCCTACTGGCCCCGTCTCCTTCTCTGGCTGCCTCACACCGAGGCTCCCTCCCTGGGGTGAGTTCTCCCCACAGTTGGCCCCACTCCAGGAGTTCCAGGAACAAGCTGCTGCCCAACTTGTTCGATGGGGTACACATAGCTAACTACATAATCAACTTCACCCTAATCACAGAACGACACATACACACCCCGTCTCCTACTGCTTCTGAAGAATGTAGCATACTGCCAGGGCATGCACTAAAATACATGCACTAAAACTATCTTACTACAATTCCCTTTGCGCGGGTCCTTACCCAGCATACCCGGAAGCAACAGAGAGAGAGAGGAACAGAATAAACATCCACAACATAAATACGTATAATACATATTGCTTGTATTAAATATGAACATTGACATAAGTGTGAAATGTATGTACTAAGACCGAGAAGTTAACTTGTGTGTCGACCCACATTGTTACCTTATCTGATAACGGAGCAGGGAGTCGACCCACATTGTTAACTTATCTGATAACGGAGCAGGGAGTCGACCCACATGGTTAACTTATCTGATAACGGAGCAGGGAGTCGACCCACATTGTTAACTTATCTGATAACGGAGCAGGGAGTCGACCCACATTGTTAACTTATCTGATAACGGAGCATAGTCGACCCACATTTTAACTTATCTGATAATACAGTGACCCACATGGTTAACTTATCTGATAACGGGCTGGAGTCGACCCACATTGTTAACTTATCTGATAACGGAGCAGGAGTCGACCCACATTGTTAACTTATCTGATAACGGAGCAGAGAGAGGAGTCGACCCACATGGTTAACTTATCTGATCGACCCACATTGTGGTATCTGATACTAAGGGAGTCGACCCACATTGTTAACTTATCTGATGTCGACCCACATTGTTACCTTATCTGATAACGGAGCAGGGAGTCGACCCACATTGTTAACTTATCTGATAACGGAGCAGGGAGTCGACCCACATTGTTAACTTATCTGATAACGGAGCAGGGAGTCGACCCACATGGTTAACTTATCTGATAACGGAGCAGGGAGTCGACCCACATTGTTAACTTATCTGATAACGGAGCAGGGAGTCGACCCACATTGTTACCTTATCTGATAACGGAGCAGGGAGTCGACCCACATTGTTAACTTATCTGATAACGGAGCAGGGAGTCGACCCACATTGTTACCTTATCTGATAACGGAGCAGGGAGTCGACCCACATTGTTACCTTATCTGATAACGGAGCAGGGAGTCGACCCACATTGTTACCTTATCTGATAACGGAGCAGGGAGTCGACCCACATTGTTACCTTATCTGATAACGGAGCAGGGAGTCGACCCACATGGTTATCTTATCTGATAACGGAGCAGGGAGTCGACCCACATTGTTACCTTATCTGATAACGGAGCAGGGAGTCGACCCACATGGTTATCTTATCTGATAACGGAGCAGGGAGTCGACCCACATTGTTACCTTATCTGATAACGGAGCAGGGAGTCGACCCACATTGTTACCTTATCTGATAACGGAGCAGGGAGTCGACCCACATGGTTGACTTATCTGATAACGGAGCAGGGAGTCGACCCACATTGTTACCTTATCTGATAACGGAGCAGGGAGTCGACCCACATTGTTACCTTATCTGATAACGGAGCAGGGAGTCGACCCACATTGTTACCTTATCTGATAACGGAGCAGGGAGTCGACCCACATTGTTACCTTATCTGATAACGGAGCAGGGAGTCGACCCACATTGTTAACTTATCTGATAACGGACCAGGGAGGATTGATGAATGTGTGTGTGTGTGTGTTAAAGAACCAAATGCTGCCCGCAGCCAGTGACGAACTTCTACGTCACAGGTTGACAGTATTATACTGTAAAACTAGCAATAAAGTACCATATTAATTATTTACGGTACATTCCCGTAAATGGCAACACACTGATTTTAGGCATACAGTCAATTATACTTTAAATTCCAAAGATACCCTGATTTAGCAGTACATTACTGTAACCGCACAGCATTGTGGGATTGGCAACTGACAACTTTTGAACAATTCTGTAAATTATGGTGCATTGTGGGAAACTGTTGTGGACAGGGAAATAATTGCTGCATATCAAGTGGTACTCTAATTCCACCGCACAGAATACAGTACCTGTCACGTTCATCATAATGATTGGACCAAGGCACAGCGTGCCACATATTTTACTTAACAGAAACTCACCAAACAAACCGCTACAGGTGTGCACACAGGCAACTAACTACCTGTAGACAAGATCCCATAAAGCACAATGCGGAAATGGCTGCCTAAATATGATACCCAATCAGAGACAACGATAAACAGCTGTCTCTGATTGGGAACCATACCAAGCCAACATAAACCATTAATCACCAAGATGACCCACCCTAGTCACTATCACGCCCCAACCAACAGAGAATAAACAGTTCTCTATGGTCAGGGCGTGACAGTACCATATTATTGAAGCGCCAAAAACGTTTTGACCAATAGTGGTTGCGTGGTGTTGTTGCTTTTGGTTCATTAACATATTTTGAGGCGTGCCTTGCAAGAGGCTACGTTGTGCCACCCGTTAGAGTGATGTACCAAATTATTATTATTTGTATCCTATTTTAAGAGGTAGATCAGCTTTAATATTGCAGATACATTGTGTCTTCTATCAATTTAATTATCAGCATAATTTCCAATCCCCCCCATATATTTTTGGGAAATATATAAATACTTTTTAAAATCTATTTTCCTTCTTCCTGATTATTTTTCCCGTCCCCTAATTGGAGTATACTAATGTACAATAATACTTTGGCTTCTACTGCCAGCCCATACTGTACTTACTATATACATTTTACAGACAGTATTTTTAGTCCCATCCTTCAGCTCCCCTCAACCCCTCCAATCTTTCTCTGAACACCATCCAGTCCCATCCTTCAGCTCCCCTCAACCCCTCCAATCTTTCTCTGACCACCATCCAGTCCCATCCTTCAGCTCCCCTCAACCCCTCCAATCTTTCTCTGACCACCATCCAGTCCCATCCTTCAGCTCCCCTCAACCCCTCCTATCTTTCTCTGACCACCATCCAGTCCCATCCTTCAGCTCCCCTCAACCCCTCCAATCTTTCTCTGACCACCATCCAGTCCCATCCTTCAGCTCCCCTCAACCCCTCCAATCTTTCTCTGAACACCATCCAGTCCCATCCTTCAGCTCCCCTCAACCCCTCCAATCTTTCTCTGAACACCATCCAGTCCCATCCTTCAGCTCCCCTCAACCCCTCCAATCTTTCTCTGACCACCATCCAGTCCCATCCTTCAGCTCCCCTCAACTCCTCCAATCTTTCTCTGAACACCATCCAGTTTTGATTTCTATTTGCCATATATTTTTTAACTGTGCTGTGATGTTTGACAAAAGTTCTGAACCTTTCTGTTCTACAGATTGTACATTTTCTAAGAGTGTTATTATATTATTGATCGATTGACTATGACTTTTCAAATCGCCCAGCAGTGATATTTGCATTTAGGTAAATGTTGCAATTCTTCAACCATTCCTGAACCTGCGACCAAAAAATAACCTACTGTACGTATGGGCCGTACCAAAACAAGTGATCTAATGAATCTGTCTCTTCGCCAGTTTGGGAGCCTTTAAGGCCTCTGGAGAGAAAGTGATATTAAACATGTACAATTGGTATTTTATATCACATGCGCTAGAAGCCCTAACAAAGGCTTCCAAACTGGCATTCATTGATATGTTTTAATATGTAAATATTACCTAGCAACCATCCTGCTTACACCAATCCCATACAATTACAGTTAAATACTGTAAAATATAAACCCTATTTCCCCTCAATGAATTGAATTCATTCATTACAATTACTGGACTAATAATATAGTAATGCACTGTACTTTAACTTACAGGCAGCCAGTTGCCTGTAAGTTACAGTAAAAACAACAGCAAAAAAGGTAAGTCCTGGGTACTGTAAAATCCCTTACAGTAACATACTGTACCTTAGTTTACGGTAACGTACAGGCAACTAGCAGCCTGTATATTATAAAAACTACAGGAAATGTTTTACAGTGTGTCATTCAATTAGATAGAATTTGCCACCTACCCCACTTTTTCAAACCACGTTACATGAAGTTGCCCAGATTTGTACTAACACACACCAAAACTCTGACCCTGACCACTCCATATTTTTCTCCCAACGTAAATGCTGCAACTGAAAGTTATCCAAATAGATAGACCACCCAGGTTAATTAAATTCTCTGCTGTAGAGAGTTCACTATTAACAAGTGCAGAAAGCCCAGCCGTGAGACCATTTAGTTGATAATCATAATGTTCCTCTCTACGGAAATCTTTAGTAAAAGGTCAAAGATGAATTACATGTTGACATTTATAATCAAATGAGGTACAAACTTCAAAGTAATACACAATTCAAACAAGAAATAATCAATCCAACTTAAGTTAATAAAATACAGTAATAAAATAAAAAACGAATGCATTCGATCAAATAACATGTAACCATCATCAGTCCGTCAATTTGTTAGTCAGTCAGTCATGGTTGGTCTGTTGGAGTGGTTGACCGTGTATAGTGTTGGGGAGGGGAAGGGAAGGGGTGGGTTCTGAGCTGGCAGACACTGAATGAAGGTGGCAGTTGTGGTTGGTTGATGCTGTGTCTAGGGTTGGTGCTGGGGCTGGAACTGGGACAACCAAGGTGAAAGATGTATGCGATCTGAAGAGAAACCAGAGTGTATTACCAATGGAAGAAAACGTTTCCCTTCCGGGTCTCTGCTATTCACAGTCGTGGTTAAAGCAAAATCAAAACAATACCACTGATACAACACAAACACACATTACAGTCCACCGATACAAATTAAGAGAGACGTTTCAAAACTTTGTTATTTAATTCATTCTTCACACGAATGAAATGCATGCAAGTATACAGATCACTTCCTGGTTTGTCCCATTCAGTCCTAAAAAGTCTCATCTGCAAAGCCGGTGTAATGTCATCAAAAAGGAGAACGATGTTGGCGTATCAGTTTAGCTACCATCAAAAGTCTACTACTAAAATTGGAAACAATTGTCAGGCATATGTGTATAGGTGGCAGGGAAGTCAGGCGCAGGAGAGTCAAACGGAGTGTAAAATGGAGTCTTTTAATAATGTCCTAGTAACATGCTCCATAACACTAAACAGGAAAAGAACATAAACAACATATGGGTACGAAGACCCGACGCGCACCTATACAACAAACAACACTACACTGACAATAAACAATCTCTGACAAAGACATGAGGGGAAACAGAGGGTTAAATACACAACAGGTAATGAATGGGATTGAAAACAGGTGTGTGGGAAGACAAGACAAAAACCAATGGAAAATGAAAAATGGATCAATGATGGCTAGAAGACCGGTGACGTCGAACACCGAGCACCGCCCGAACAAGGAGAGGCAACGACTTCGGCAGAAGTCGTGACAACAATGTTCAATTTGTACAATTTGCAGACGGGAGGCAATACAACGAATCTACATGGAGCTTGCTTTGAGACCCTAGCAACTTCTTCACAAGCCAGGCGTGAGAAGGGACGAAGGGTAGCAAAACATTATATTCAAATTGGTAACATGTAACCTCTGGGTTTTATGCATGTAACCTCTGGGTTTTATGCATGTAACCTCTGGGTTTTATGCATGTAACCTCTGGGTTTTATGCATGTAACCTCTGGGATTTATGCATGTAACCACTGGGTTTTATGCATGTAACCACTGGGTTTTATGCATGTAACCACTGGGTTTTATGCATGTAACCACTGGGTTTTGTGCATGTAACCACTGGGTTTTATGCATGTAACCACTGGGTTTTATGCATGTAACCACTGGGTTTTATGCATGTAACCACTGGGTTTTATGCATGTAACCACTGGTGGGTTTTATGCATGTAACCACTGGTGGGTTTTATGCATGTAACCACTGGTGGGTTTTATGCATGTAACCACTGGGTTTTATGTATGTAACCTCTGGGTTTTATGCATGTAACCTCTGGGTTTTATGCATGCAACCTCTGGGTTTTATGCATGTAACCACTGGGTTTTATGCATGTAACCACTGGGTTTTATGCATGTAACCACTGGGTTTTATGCATGTAACCACTGGGTTTTATGCATGTAACCACTGGGTTTTGTGCATGTAACCACTGGGTTTTATGCATGTAACCTCTGGGTTTTATGCATGTAACCTCTGGGTTTTATGCATGTAACCTCTGGGTTTTATGCATGTAACCACTGGGTTTTATGCATGTAACCACTGGGTTTTGTGCATGTAACCACTGGGTTTTATGCATGTAACCACTGGGTTTTGTGCATGTAACCACTGGGTTTTATGCATGTAACCTCTGGGTTTTATGCATGTAACCTCTGGGTTTTATGCATGTAACCACTGGTGGGTTTTATGCATGTAACCACTGGTGGGTTTTATGCATGTAACCACTGGTGGGTTTTATGCATGTAACCACTGGTGGGTTTTATGCATGTAACCACTGGTGGGTTTTATGCATGTAACCACTGGTGGGTTTTATGCATGTAACCACTGGTGGGTTTTATGCATGTAACCTCTAGGTTTTATGCATGTAACCTCTGGGTTTTATGCATGTAACCTCTGGGTTTTGTGCATGTAACCACTGGGTTTTGTGCATGTAACCACTGGGTTTTGTGCATGTAACCTCTGGGTTTTATGCATGTAACCTCTGGGTTTTGTGCATGTAACCTCTGGGTTTTATGCATGTAACCACTGGGTTTTATGCATGTAACCACTGGGTTTTGTGCATGTAACCTCTGGGTTTTATGCATGTAACCTCTGGGTTTTGTGCATGTAACCACTGGGTTTTGTGCATGTAACCACTGGGTTTTGTGCATGTAACCTCTGGGTTTTATGCATGTAACCTCTGGGTTTTATGCATGTAACCACTGGGTTTTATGCATGTAACCACTGGGTTTTGTGCATGTAACCACTGGGTTTTGTGCATGTAACCTCTGGGTTTTATGCATGTAACCTCTGGGTTTTGTGCATGTAACCACTGGGTTTTGTGCATGTAACCACTGGGTTTTGTGCATGTAACCTCTGGGTTTTGTGCATGTAACCTCTGGGTTTTGTGCATGTAACCTCTGGGTTTTATGCATGTAACCTCTGGGTTTTATGCATGTAACCACTGGGTTTTATGCATGTAACCGCTGGGTTTTATGCATGTAACCACTGGTGGGTTTTATGCATGTAACCACTGGTGGGTTTTATGCATGTAACCTCTGGGTTTTATGCATGTAACCACTGGTGGGTTTTATGCATGTAACCTCTGGGTTTTATGCATGTAACCACTGGGTTTTATGCATGTAACCGCTGGGTTTTGTGCATGTAACCACTGGGTTTTGTGCATGTAACCGCTGGGTTTTGTGCATGTAACCACTGGGTTTTATGCATGTAACCTCTGGGTTTTATGCATATAACCTCTGGGTTTTATGCATGTAACCAATGTATCTAAACAGAAACACACAATCATTTTCTGTGACAATACCTATCGCTGAATGACTTCTTCTTGGGGTCAAATAGGATTTGTGACGATGTGCCTGCCTATGAACTACTTTCTTCTGTTTCTACTCCCAAACAAATTGTTTTCTACAAACATTTGCTATTTACAGTTGAAGTAGGAAGTATAAATACACCTTAGCCAACTACATTTAAACTCAGTTTTTTTCACAATTCCTGACATTCAATCCTAGTAAAAATTCCCTGTCTTCGGTCAGTTAGGATCACCACTTCATTTTAAGAATGTGAAATGTCAGAATAATAGTAGGGAGAATTATTTATTTTAGCTTTTATTTATTTCATCACATCCACAGTGGGTCAGAAGTTTACATACACTCAATTAGGCTACCTGGGGCGGCAGGGTAGCCTAGTGGTTAGTAACCGAAAGGTTGCAAGTTCAAATCCCCGTGCTGACAAGGTACAAATCTGTCGTTCTGCCCCTGAACAGGCAGTTAACCCACTGTTCCTAGGCCGTCATTGAAAATAAGAATTTGTTCTTAACTGACTTGCCTAGTTAAATAAAGGTAAAATAAAATTAGCATTTGGTAGCATTGCCTTTAAATGGTTTAACTTGGGTCAAACGTTTAGGGTAGCCTTCCAACGCTTCCCACAATAAGTAATTCTGGCCCATTCCTCCTGACAGAGCTGGTGTTACTGAGTCAGGTTTGTAGACCTCCTTGCTCACACACACATGTTCAGTTCTGCCCACAAATGTTCTATAGGATTGAGGTCAGGGCATTGTGATGGCCACTCCAATACCTTGACTTTGTTGTCCTTAAGCCATTTTGCCACAACTTTGTAAGTATGCTTGAGGTCAGTGTCCATTTGGAAGACCCATTCCATTTGAGACCAAGCTTTAACTTCCTGATGTCTTGAGATGTTGCTTCAATATATCCACATAGTTTTCCCCCCTCATGATGCCATCTATTTTGTGAAGTGTACCAGTCCCTCCTGCAGCAAAGCACCCCCACAACATGATGTTGCCACCCCCGTGCTTCATGGTTGGGATGGTGTTCTTCGGCTTGCAAGCCTTCTCATTTTTCCTCCTAACATAACGATGGTCATTATGGCCAAACAATTCAATTTTTGTTTCAACAGACAAGAGTACATTTATCCAAAAAGTACGATCTCTGCCCCCATGTGGAGTTGCAAACAGTAGTCTGGCTTTTTTATGGCGGTTTTGGAGCAGTGGAGCAGTGGCTTCTTCCTTGTCGATATAGGACTCGTTTTACTGTGGATATAGATACTTTTGTACCTGTTTCCTCCAGCATCTTCACAAGGTCCTTTGCTGTTGTTCTGAGATTGATTTGCACTTTTCACACCAAAATACGTTCATCTCTAGGAGACAGAACGCATCTCCTTCCTGAGCGGTGTGACAGCTGCGTGGTCCCATGGTGTTTATGCTTGCGTACTATTGTTTGTACAAATGAACGTGGTACCTTCAGGCATTTAGAAATTGCTCCCAAGGATGAACCAGACTTGTGGAGATCTCCAATTTATCTTCTGTGGTCTTGACTGATTTCTTTTGATTTTCCCATGATGTCAAGCAGAGAAGCACTGAGTTTGAAGGTAGGCCTTGAAATACATCCACAAGTACACCTCCAATTGACTCAAATTATGTCAATTAGCCTATCAGAAGCTTCTAAAGCCATGACATAATTATCTGGAATTGTCCAAGCTTGTTTAAAGGCACAGTCAACTTAGTGCATGTAAACTTCTGACCCACTGGAACTGTGATACAGCAAATTATAAGTGAAATAATCTGTCTGTAAACAATTGTTGGAAAAATGACTTGTGTCATGCACAAAGTAGATGTCCGACTTGCCAAAACAACAGTGTGTTAACAAGAAATTTGTGGAGTGGTTGAAAAACAAGTTCTAATGACTCCAACCTAAGTGTATGTAAACTTCCGACTTGAACTGTATAATATCACAAGATAACAAAATCATTTGGAAAACACGTTATAACAAACGCTGGAGTCTGGTATTTACTTTTTTATGTTTACCTTTCGTAGCCTATTTCATTGGTTTGGTATCGTCAATCTGCTCTCTACTCTCTCACCACCGCTGGTATGGCACCTACAGTTGAAGTCGGACGTTTACATACACTTAGGTTGGAGTCACAAGTCACGCCTCTCATTATTGGTTGTCAAAGTTATCAGAGTCTGTGTCTGTTCATTAAGAATGTACCTGTTTAAAGGAGTGAATGGTTTATTACAAGTTAGGGTCTTTTAAGATGCCCGTTCTCTATGTAGTTGTTTAATAAATTATTATGTTGTTGGTTATTCACTCCCACCCAAAGTTTAGCCTTAGCCAATTCATCAAATCATGGACCATAATTAAGTGATAATCCCCTGTCGGCTCCTGACATTCCTACCAGCTTTCTCGGGGAGGAGGGCCCTGAACTGTCGAATGAGGTCAGGGTCCAGTATGTCTTTGGCAGGAACCCCTTCCCAGTCCACCCGATACTGCCAGGACCGCTGCACCCAGCGGGAATCCAGTATCCGATGGACGGTATAAGCCGGCTGGCCTCCGATGACACGGGGCGGAGGGGGAGGTCTGTCTGCCGGTACAAGGGGAGAAAAAACAACAGGTTTTAATAAGGAAATGTGAAACGTGGGATTAATCTTAAGGGATCTGGGTAAGTGTAGGCGATATGAAACAGGGTTCACTCTCCTGGCAACCTTAAAGGGACCAATGTATTTCTGGGACAGCTTGCGAGACTCCACCCATAGCGGTAAGTTTTTTGTGGAGAGCCAGACTCTCTGGCCGGGGCGCAGGGTAGGCCCGGGTTGGCGACGTCTGTTGGCTTGTTGTTGGTACCGCTGTGAGGAACGCAGAAGATTAAGATGGGTCTTCCTCCACGTAAGCCAACAGCGTCTGACGAACTTCAAGGCTGAAGGCACTAAGACTTCTGCCCCCTGGTCCGGAAACAATGGAGGGGCATAGCCAAACTGACTCTCGTGCGGGGACATACCAGTGGAGGAGGAGCGCAAGGTGTTGTGCGCGTATTCGGCCAAAACAATGAAGGACGACCATGTGGACGGGTTGTTAAGGGCCATACATCTGAGGGCGGTTTCCAGCTCTTGATTCATCCTCTCTGTTTGGCCGTTGGACTCTGGGTGGTACCCTGAAGATAGACTGGCAGTGGCCCCTATGAGTTGGCAGAAGGCCTTCCAAAGCCTTGAGGCGAACTGGGGACCTCTGTCGGAAACCATATCTTGAGGAATGCCGAAGACTCGGAACACATGGTTAATTACCAACTCAGCCGTTTCCTTGGCAGAAGGTAACTTAGTCAGGGGGACGAACCTGGCCGCCTTAGAAAACCTCGAGCCAGTGTCTCCATTCCTTCAATGCCACCTTAACCGCTAGGAGTTCACGATCCCCCACATCATAGTTCCTCTCGGCCGGGGTAAGCCGATGTGAGAAGAAAGCGCAAGGGTGGAGCTTCTTGTCTTCACCCCTCTGAGACAGGACAGCTCCAACACCAACCTCTGATGCGTCTACCTCCACTACAAAAGGTTCATCCGCAGTCGGTAGTGTCAGGACGGGAGCAGAGAGGATGCGCTGCTTGAGTCCTTGGAAGGCCGTCTCAGCTTCTTTTCCCCACAAAAACCTTGCGTTGCCACCCTTGGTTAAAGCTGAGAGAGGGGCAGCCACCAAGCTGAAGTTCTTGATGAACTTGCAGTAAAAGTTTGTGAAGCCCAGGAAACGCTGAACTTCCTTAACGGACTTGGGGGTGGGCCAATCCACTACCGCCCCTACCTTCCTGGAGTCCATTTGGACTCGACCGGGTTCCACTACAAATCCCAGGAATTGTACTCGGGATGAATGGAATTCACATTTTTCCAGTTTAACGTACAAATGGCTGTCTAGGAGGCGTTTGAGTACTTGTCTGACATGCTTTGTGTGTTTTTGAAGGGAGCTCGAAAAGATGAGGATGTCATCCAAGTAAACGAACACGAATATGTTAAGCATATCCCTAAGCACATCGTTTATGAACGCTTGGAACACAGCCGGGGCGTTGGTCAGACCGAAGGGCATCACCAAGTATTCGTAGTGACCAGTAGGCGTGTTGAAAGCGTTCTTCCACTCGTCACCGGGTCTGATCCGCACAAGATGGTATGCGTTCCGCAGGTCAAGCTTAGTGAAGACAACTGCTTCCTGGAGCAGCTCAAAGGCTGTGGCCATAAGGGGTAGCGGGTAGCTTTTACGGACGGTTATGGCATTGAGTCCCTGGTAGTCGATGCAAGGACGTAATCCACCATCTTTTTTGGCCACAAAGAAAAACCCTGCCGGCGAGGTGGATGGACGGATGCCAGGGCGTCCTTGATGTAGCTATCCATAGCAGCTCGTTCAGGAGGAGATAGGGAAAAGATCCGACCCCTGGGGGGGCAGGTGCCCGGAAACAGGTCGATGGGGCAATCGTAAGGTCTATGGGGTGGTAGCATGGTGGCCCTCTGTTTGCTAAATACCGGTTTGAGGTCATGGTAACACTCGGGAACTCGGGACAGGCCGATGGATTCTAGAGACTCGGGAGGAGAACTCGGGGAACTCGGGAAGATACAAGTGGCTTGGCACGTAGGACCCCACTGCTTGATAGTGCCCACAGACCAGTCGATATGAGGGTTATGGCTGTGAAGCCAGGGTTATCCAAGGACGAGAGGGAACTCGGAACAGGAGATCAGATGAAAGTTCATAATTTCCTGGTGTTGGGAAACTGAAAGTCGCAAGGGGGTAGTGACACGAGTGACAAGTCCAGATCCCAAAGGGCTTCCATCCAACGTAGTAACCCTCATGGGGTCACTTAAAGGTTCAGAGGGAACGCCATTCTCCTTCACCCAGACACCATCCATGAAGTTACCTGCGGCTCCAGAGTCTACCAAGGCTTGAAGGGGAAGCTCGTGGTTGTCCCAGGACAGGATGACTGGAATGAGCAGGTGGGAGTTGGATGGATGGGAGGAGGTTATGTTTCCCGTTACAGTCCTCCCAGGCCTGCACGGGACTGTGCATTTCCCTGGAGCCCGGGACACGTGGAGCGGAAATGGCCCGATTTGCCGCAATATAGACAGCATCGCTCCCTCATCCGGCGGTCTCTCTCAGCCTGGGAGATGTGTCCGATCTGCATGGGTTCCGGTGGAGCCAGCGAGGATAAAGTTGGAGACTCGGAGCTGAAACGCAAATACAGTGATTACTTTTTCTCTCTTTCTTACAAAATTTGAGAAATAATGAGGAGCGCCCACAGTGTGTTTTGTGTGAGGAAGTGCTTAGTAATGAGTCTCTCAAAACGAACAAATTCATAAAACGACACGTCATGCATGATCAACCATCCAGGAACAACATGACGGTCTTTCAGAACAGGGCAGCACGCTTCAGTGCTGCGAAAGTGGAAGAGTAAGTCAACTAGCAAGGCAGGTGGTCATTTTATAACAGATAATAACAGGTAATAATAAGCAGAAATAAGGGAGTACTATCTATCACAGTAGTAGATGTGAGTGTTGTAAAACACATTCTGGAAGCTATATAAATTAATTTATTAATGTCTTATTAATGTCTACATTTGTTTTTACCACATTGTTTTTACCACATTATTATATTACAGACACCTTAATGCATACTTTAATAATAAATTATATTATGTGAGCTAAACATAATTTTTTTTTTTAAATGTTAAAAACATATACATATAATAATAATCCTTCGTCAATTTTTGATGATTTCTAATGCTACTGTCACCATTACAACAACTAAATACATGTAATTTTGTCCTTGAAACGTTTAATTTAAATACTGTAAAATTCCATTCATTCCTATGGAGGACTGCGCCTACTGGGGAGTACCAATATGGACGACTGGATGCTTCAATGCCTATCAATGGCCAATATATAATGACGGCGAACCAGGGTTTATACACTTCATTGGTCGTATCCTTCCTATGGTTTGTCGTTTTTGTCATTGTGATAACTGAATTGTCCCTATCTGAAATGCCGTACTTCCTGGTTAGGCGTGTGTTTTGTTGTTGTTGCATTAGCTGGCGAGCTTATTTGAAGTAAACGGTCGTCAGTAGTTACCTCAGCCACAAAGTCAGAAACCCCGCCTATTTCTACAATTTATATTCTTAAAATGTGATTTTAAAACCCTACTTTAACCCCACTGCTAACCCTGACCTTAAATTAACACCAAAAAAAGCACCAACAATATAATAATCATGAATATTTACGATATAGAACAATTTGGACATTGTGGGTGTGGTAACCGAAGTAAACTAGCTAGCATGCAAAGTCATCAGATGTTTAGTTAGTCAACTGATCCACAAACTATTGGAATGTACGCAATGTTCTTATGAGAAATAGACTTGTTGACAAGTCAATTCAATAGCTGCACAGAGTGGCGGGGATGTTGAATCAAAATGGGAAACATTTTCACCAGAAAGAGACGCACACGAATCACAGAGCAGGACAGGGCAGTTTTGGTAAGTAGCCTAGCTACTGTAGCTAGCTAACGTTAGCCAACTAGCTAACAAGTCAACCTTCTAACATACTATAACTACATTTGATAATGTCTACGTTAGGCCTAATGTTAGTAAGTTAGCTAGGAGGGCGGAATTGGGCAGTCTGACAAACCATAACGTTACTAGCCAGGGCTAACACACTGTTCTTTACTGGAAAGCTAGACAGCGAACTGAAGAGATTTAGTGTTGAAACAAGTGGTCTTCCAAGAATTGCATTAAAATGTCAGTCATCTCAATTACAGCAACTGAAACAGCAGAGAGATAAGTTAAAGCAGTATCAGAAGAGAATCACCCTGCAGCTGGAGAAGGAGAGGAATCTAGCCAAGCAGCTGCTGAAAGATGGCAAGAAAGAGTAAGGACTGGCTTCTCACCAGAAATGCTATGTGATCCTGATCTGCCTAAAGTAAAGGTTGTCACTTTAAAGCACTTGAGATTGAAAGCTGTCATGTGCATAGACCATATATAATACATATAATTAGGAAATGTGGACATTATATTGGTTGTCATTGTATTGAATATTCTCACATTTCTGTATTTTGTTTTCAAACAGGAAGGCCCTCCTCTTGCTCAAAAAGAAGAGATACCAGGACCAGCTCCTGGACAAGACAGAAAACCAGATAAGTAACCTGGAGCGAATGGTAAATACCTGACATTTGTCAACCATTCACTCACTCACACCACCAGGAATATATAAAATGATACTCGTGAGGTGTATAGACTAATTTCCTGGCCGCGTCATGAAAAGTTGCATGTGCAGTTCCTCATCAGAAACCGTGTTGTTTACGTATGCCGCGTTCAAAATAACTGGGATCTCGAAAATCTCAGACTTCAGTGCGTTCAAAACAGGTGGGAACTCGGGAACTCCGACTGGGAGAATAATTTTGAACGGTCATTCAAGTTGGAATTCCAAGTCGGGAATTTGGGCATCTTTCTAGAGCTCCGTCTTTCCGACTTAAAGATCACTGACGTCATGATTTGACTTCGTCCCCCCCAGAGTTCCCAGTTGTCTTAAAAGCACCACCATACGATCACATGCAACTTCAAATGCAGCTCGTGCAACTTAACAAACACGTAAGCAGATGGTTATCGTCTACAAAATGACAGATGTCATCAGAGCACAGGAGGTTGATGGCATCTTAATTGGGGAGGACGGGTTCGTGGTAATGGCTGGAGTGGAATAAGTGACGCGGTATCAAACACGTGTTTGATTCCATTGGCTCCGTTCCTACCATTATTATGAACCATCCTCCTGTCCTGCATCAGAGGGTCGATTACCTAGCAGGCCAGCGATGGCAAGGTGAAATGTAACAAATAGAGCTAGATAAAGCCAGAAGAATAATATGCGTGTTGATCGTAGCTATAGCCGTCAGTCTTTTGTGTTTTCATGGTCATCACTCACTAACTGTAAAAAAACAAAATGTAAGGTCCCAACGCATCACTCAGAAGATACGTTTGATGATAAACAGAAAACGTTCATCAGTCGGACACTGTTTCAGAAACGTTTTCCACCGTAGCCAAACGTAAAACACTTTGCAACAAACAAGAGTTTCTATTGGACACATTTAAGTCCCTCCCCGTTTTGTTCCATTTGCTTCCACTTGGTTCTGTTTGGTTCCTAGTAAATACACCCCTGTACTGAACTAATGCCTTCTGATCTTATTGTTTTCTTTATAGTGTCAAGACATTGAGTTTGCCCAGATTGAGATGAAGGTCGTTGAAGGCCTTAAAGTTGGAAACGACTGCCTGAAGTCATTGCATGAGGTACTCTATGTGAGGGTATCAGAGAGCAATGCTTGACCTCTAGGTTTGACCTCTGTTTGATCTCTATGCAACTTCTCTGTGACCTGATAAGTAGCATTCTGTATATGTCTGTCTTTTCCACGAGCCAGTTGGTAAGATACATCGGTTGCTTACCTTCAGTGCATCTGCAATTCAAATAATATAGCATTCCGCATGGATATTCAGTGAATAAACACTGGCTTTCCTGTACTTACTGTTTGTTATTTCATATCAGGCGATGTCCATCGAGGATGTGGAGAGAATTATGGATGAGACCCAAGAAGGCATTGAATACCAGAGGGTAAGGTCCACACTGTTTCTTGTTACAGAGGCATTGAAATCTCTTTGAAATGACTGTTTTTGTTCATATTTATTTGTACCTTTTTATCTCTGTACAGGAAATAGATGAGATGCTGGCAGGTTCCCTGACACAGGAGGATGAAGATGCTGTACTGGCTGAACTGGAGGCCATCACTCAGGTCAGTCTGTATTACTCAACAACACTGGATGGCCAGCCACTATCATCATGTAACTCTGTTGACCTGAGGCATGGCTGCAGACTCCTAACTTATAATTGCTATATACAGTTTCTCCTATGGCGTCTATCCGTTGAACACAAGTAGGGATTTTATCACACAGTGACTGACTAGCCTCAAATCACCCATTGTGTTCAACTGTTAGACGCCTTATCAGAGTCTACAGACATTTGTCAAGGCCAGGGACTGTGTCAATCTGGATAGTAATCACTTCTCTGGTTCCTTACCTGACTTCTCCTAACAGCAATATATGAGAGACAGTCCCTTTTGAGTTGTTTCCTTTACTTCCCTTTCTGTCTGTCTGTTTTGTGTGTTTAGGGAGAGCTTGACCTACCCGAGGTACCTGATGAGTCCCTGCCAGACGTCCCAGAGGCAGCTGATGAAGAACCAGAGCCAGGTCAAGGTAGGTCTCCTCAGATGTGGCATCATACTGAATTACACATTTGTGTGTCTTATGATGAGGGAATATGAATTCAGATGTAGGTTAAAGACTCCAGCAGTGGTAGGTCTCCTCAGATGCTGCGTCATACTGAATTACAAATATTTGTGTCTTATGTTGGGAGAATATGAATTCAGATGTAGGTTAAAGACTCAAGCAGTGGAAATAGACATTACATGAGCACTAAGTGTCATTCGGAGTCCGTCTGGTTTTCTTCATTTCAGAGAGGGAGAGGCCAAGGAAGAAGCAGGAACGAGGGATGTTGGCTGTCTAGGGGCCTGTCTGTTCGCCAGGTGACTCTGTGGGTCTTGGTACACCGGCCACTATATCCCCCTCATAGGGGTCTCATGCCCCCCCACACACACACAAAACCACAAAAAGATTATCTTCACCATCTCTTCCAGTCCCTCGCCTCCAATACTGAACTTCCTGGTGCCCTGCTAAGCCTTGGCTTTGTGAGCCCCAATACTGCTTTATAATCCTCTTCTGGATTCAACCACCCCATCACTCCAACCAGGGTCATGGACTTTATTTTTCACATCATTGCCTGCAGGTTCTCCCATTTTTGTTTTGTTCATGTTTAGGGCCTATTTAGACACATAATGAAGAAATTAGTGGTTTGATTTAGATAATATTGTGCCTATTGCCCAAGTCCCGTGACGGGTATGTTTTTTAAAATCTTCTGTGAACGAACAAATGATGTAATTAACAGACAAATTAATGCATGTCTCTTTTGTTTTCTTACTTTTCAACCTTTTTGTGGCTCAGGCCTACTATCTGACCACAGAGCACATTCTCTTTGGGAGGAATAGACATGCAGACTGTCTTTCAAAATCATTACTGTCGGGATGGTTTTCAGAATCTTGCCTTGTCTTAGTTAAGAATGTCTTGATTGCTTCCAAACTGTCAATAATGGATATGACTTTGGCTTTGGTTTCAACTTGTTGATTGCGGAGTAAAATCCTTAATAGTACTGACCTATTTGCTAAAGCCTCCATTTCATGTAAATTCTATATTCTTCCTCGCTGTGCAACAGTTTAACTAATCTAATGCTCCAGTAGCGTTGGCTTGGTAATTAGTTCAGTGTCATTGGGGGAAAGGAAGGGCTAATTGTATTGTCAGTGGGCTTACTAACTTAACTCTGACCGAGCCTGATGTCCTAGCTATCCAGTGACTGTTGTGGTATCATATTGGGTCTGTTTCACTATGAGGTGTGATTTTGGGTTGTTATCTGTCTGGATCTGTAATATGTTACTGGCATATCATATGATATTGGGTTATCTGTCTGGATCTGTAATATATTACTGGCATATCATATCATGATATTGGGTTGTTATCTGTCTGGATCTGTAATATATTACTGGCATATCATATCATGATATTGGGTTGTTATCTGTCTGGATCTGTAATATATTACTGGCATATCATGATATTGGGTTATCTGTCTGGATCTGTAATATATTACTGGCATATCATATCATGATATTGGGTTGTTATCTGTCTGGATCTGTAATATATTACTGGCATATCATGATATTGGGTTATCTGTCTGGATCTGTAATATATTACTGGCATATCATATCATGATATTGGGTTGTTATCTGTCTGGATCTGTAATATATTACTGGCATATCATATCATGATATTGGGTTGTTATCTGTCTGGATCTGTAATATATTACTGGCATATCATATCATGATATTGGGTTGTTATCTGTCTGGATCAGTAATATATTACTGGCATATCATATCATGATATTGGGTTGTTATCTGTCTGGATCTGTAATATATTACTGGCATATCATATCATGATATTGGGTTGTTATCTGTCTGGATCTGTAATATATTACTGGCATATCATATCATGATATTGGGTTGTTATCTGTCTGGATCTGTAATATGTTACTGGCATATCACATCATGATATTGGGTTGTTATCTGTCTGGATCTGTAATATATTACTGGCATATCATATCATGATATTGGGTTGTTATCTGTCTGGATCAGTAATATATTACTGGCATATCATATCATGATATTGGGTTGTTATCTGTCTGGATCTGTAATATATTACTGGCATATCATATCATGATATTGGGTTGTTATCTGTCTGGATCTGTAATATATTACTGGCATATCATATCATGATATTGGGTTGTTATCTGTCTGGATCTGTAATATATTACTGGCATATCATATCATGATATTGGGTTGTTATCTGTCTGGATCTGTAATATATTACTGGCATATCATATCATGATATTGGGTTGTTATCTGTCTGGATCTGTAATATGTTACTGGCATATCATATCATGATATTGGGTTATCTGTCTGGATCTGTAATATATTACTGGCATATCATATCATGATATTGGGTTGTTATCTGTCTGGATCTGTAATATATTACTGGCATATCATATCATGATATTGGGTTATCTGTCTGGATCTGTAATATATTACTGGCATATCATATCATGATATTGGGTTGTTATCTGTCTGGATCAGTAATATATTACTGGCATATCATATGATATTGGGTTATCTGTCTGGATCTGTAATATATTACTGGCATATCATATCATGATATTGGGTTGTTATCTGTCTGGATCTGTAATATATTACTGGCATATCATATCATGATATTGGGTTATCTGTCTGGATCAGTAATATATTACTGGCATATCATATCATGATATTGGGTTGTTATCTGTCTGGATCTGTAATATATTACTGGCATATCATATCATGATATTGGGTTATCTGTCTGGATCTGTAATATATTACTGGCATATCATATCATGATATTGGGTTATCTGTCTGGATCTGTAATATATTACTGGCATATCATATCATGATATTGGGTTATCTGTCTGGATCAGTAATATATTACTGGCATATCATATCATGATATTGGGTTATCTGTCTGGATCTGTAATATATTACTGGCATATCATATCATGATATTGGGTTATCTGTCTGGATCTGTAATATATTACTGGCATATCATATCATGATATTGGGTTGTTATCTGTCTGGATCTGTAATATATTACTGGCATATCATATCATGATATTGGGTTGTTATCTGTCTGGATCTGTAATATATTACTGGCATATCATATGATATTGGGTTGTTATCTGTCTGGATCTGTAATATATTACTATCATATCATGATATTGGGTTGTTATCTGTCTGGATCTGTAATATATTACTGGCATATCATGATATTGGGTTGTTATCTGTCTGGATCTGTAATATATTACTGGCATATCATGATATTGGGTTATCTGTCTGGATCTGTAATATATTACTATCATATCATGATATTGGGTTGTTATCTGTCTGGATCTGTAATATATTACTGGCATATCATGATATTGGGTTATCTGTCTGGATCTGTAATATATTACTGGCATATCATATCATGATATTGGGTTATCTGTCTGGATCTGTAATATATTACTGGCATATCATATCATGATATTGGGTTGTTAGCTGTCTGGATCTGTAATATATTACTGGCATATCATGATATTGGGTTATCTGTCTGGATCTGTAATATATTACTGGCATATCATATCATATTGGGTTGTTATCTGTCTGGATCAGTAATATATTACTATCATATCATGATATTGGGTTGTTATCTGTCTGGATCTGTAATATATTACTGGCATATCATGATATTGGGTTATCTGTCTGGATCTGTAATATATTACTGGCATATCATATCATGATATTGGGTTGTTATCTGTCTGGATCTGTAATATATTACTGGCATATCATATCATGATATTGGGTTGTTAGCTGTCTGGATCTGTAATATATTACTGGCATATCATGATATTGGGTTATCTGTCTGGATCTGTAATATATTACTGGCATATCATATCATGATATTGGGTTGTTATCTGTCTGGATCTGTAATATATTACTGGCATATCATATCATGATATTGGGTTGTTATCTGTCTGGATCAGTAATATATTACTATCATATCATGATATTGGGTTATCTGTCTGGATCTGTAATATATTACTGGCATATCATATCATGATATTGGGTTATCTGTCTGGATCTGTAATATATTACTGGCATATCATATCATGATATTGGGTTGTTATCTGTCTGGATCAGTAATATATTACTGGCATATCATATGATATTGGGTTATCTGTCTGGATCTGTAATATATTACTGGCATATCATATCATGATATTGGGTTGTTATCTGTCTGGATCTGTAATATATTACTGGCATATCATATCATGATATTGGGTTATCTGTCTGGATCAGTAATATATTACTGGCATATCATATCATGATATTGGGTTGTTATCTGTCTGGATCTGTAATATATTACTGGCATATCATATCATGATATTGGGTTATCTGTCTGGATCTGTAATATATTACTGGCATATCATATCATGATATTGGGTTATCTGTCTGGATCTGTAATATATTACTGGCATATCATATCATGATATTGGTTGTTATCTGTCTGGATCAGTAATATATTACTGGCATATCATATCATGATATTGGGTTATCTGTCTGGATCTGTAATATATTACTGGCATATCATATCATGATATTGGGTTATCTGTCTGGATCTGTAATATATTACTGGCATATCATATCATGATATTGGGTTGTTATCTGTCTGGATCTGTAATATATTACTGGCATATCATATCATGATATTGGGTTGTTATCTGTCTGGATCTGTAATATATTACTGGCATATCATATGATATTGGGTTGTTATCTGTCTGGATCTGTAATATATTACTATCATATCATGATATTGGGTTGTTATCTGTCTGGATCTGTAATATATTACTGGCATATCATGATATTGGGTTGTTATCTGTCTGGATCTGTAATATATTACTGGCATATCATGATATTGGGTTATCTGTCTGGATCTGTAATATATTACTATCATATCATGATATTGGGTTGTTATCTGTCTGGATCTGTAATATATTACTGGCATATCATGATATTGGGTTATCTGTCTGGATCTGTAATATATTACTGGCATATCATATCATGATATTGGGTTATCTGTCTGGATCTGTAATATATTACTGGCATATCATATCATGATATTGGGTTGTTAGCTGTCTGGATCTGTAATATATTACTGGCATATCATGATATTGGGTTATCTGTCTGGATCTGTAATATATTACTGGCATATCATATCATATTGGGTTGTTATCTGTCTGGATCAGTAATATATTACTATCATATCATGATATTGGGTTGTTATCTGTCTGGATCTGTAATATATTACTGGCATATCATGATATTGGGTTATCTGTCTGGATCTGTAATATATTACTGGCATATCATATCATGATATTGGGTTATCTGTCTGGATCTGTAATATATTACTGGCATATCATATCATGATATTGGGTTGTTAGCTGTCTGGATCTGTAATATATTACTGGCATATCATATGATATTGGGTTATCTGTCTGGATCTGTAATATATTACTGGCATATCATATCATGATATTGGGTTGTTATCTGTCTGGATCTGTAATATATTACTGGCATATCATATCATGATATTGGGTTGTTATCTGTCTGGATCAGTAATATATTACTATCATATCATGATATTGGGTTATCTGTCTGGATCTGTAATATATTACTGGCATATCATATCATGATATTGGGTTGTTATCTGTCTGGATCAGTAATATATTACTATCATATCATGATATTGGGTTGTTATCTGTCTGGATCTGTAATATATTACTGGCATATCATATCATGATATTGGGTTGTTATCTGTCTGGATCAGTAATATATTACTATCATATCATGATATTGGGTTATCTGTCTGGATCTGTAATATATTACTGGCATATCATATCATGATATTGGGTTGTTATCTGTCTGGATCTGTAATATATTACTGGCATATCATATGATATTGGGTTATCTGTCTGGATCAGTAATATATTACTGGCATATCATATCATGATATTGGGTTGTTATCTGTCTGGATCTGTAATATATTACTGGCATATCATATCATGATATTGGGTTGTTATCTGTCTGGATCTGTAATATATTACTGGCATATCATATCATGATATTGGGTTGTTATCTGTCTGGATCTGTAATATATTACTGGCATATCATATCATGATATTGGGTTGTTAGCTGTCTGGATCTGTAATATATTACTGGCATATCATGATATTGGGTTATCTGTCTGGATCTGTAATATATTACTGGCATATCATATCATGATATTGGGTTGTTATCTGTCTGGATCTGTAATATATTACTGGCATATCATATCATGATATTGGGTTGTTATCTGTCTGGATCAGTAATATATTACTGGCATATCATATCATGATATTGGGTTGTTATCTGTCTGGATCTGTAATATATTACTGGCATATCATATCATGATATTGGGTTGTTATCTGTCTGGATCAGTAATATATTACTGGCATATCATATCATGATATTGGGTTGTTATCTGTCTGGATCTGTAATATATTACTGGCATATCATATCATGATATTGGGTTGTTATCTGTCTGGATCTGTAATATATTACTGGCATATCATATCATGATATTGGGTTGTTAGCTGTCTGGATCTGTAATATATTACTGGCATATCATGATATTGGGTTATCTGTCTGGATCTGTAATATATTACTGGCATATCATATCATGATATTGGGTTGTTATCTGTCTGGATCTGTAATATATTACTGGCATATCATATCATGATATTGGGTTGTTATCTGTCTGGATCAGTAATATATTACTATCATATCATGATATTGGGTTATCTGTCTGGATCTGTAATATATTACTGGCATATCATATCATGATATTGGGTTGTTATCTGTCTGGATCTGTAATATATTACTGGCATATCATATGATATTGGGTTATCTGTCTGGATCAGTAATATATTACTGGCATATCATATCATGATATTGGGTTGTTATCTGTCTGGATCTGTAATATATTACTGGCATATCATATGATATTGGGTTATCTGTCTGGATCTGTAATATATTACTGGCATATCATATCATGATATTGGGTTGTTATCTGTCTGGATCTGTAATATATTACTGGCATATCATATCATGATATTGGGTTATCTGTCTGGATCTGTAATATATTACTGGCATATCATATCATGATATTGGGTTGTTATCTGTCTGGATCTGTAATATATTACTGGCATATCATATCATGATATTGGGTTGTTATCTGTCTGGATCTGTAATATATTACTGGCATATCATATGATATTGGGTTATCTGTCTGGATCTGTAATATATTACTGGCATATCATATCATGATATTGGGTTGTTATCTGTCTGGATCAGTAATATATTACTGGCATATCATATCATGATATTGGGTTATCTGTCTGGATCTGTAATATATTACTGGCATATCATATCATGATATTGGGTTGTTATCTGTCTGGATCTGTAATATATTACTGGCATATCATATCATGATATTGGGTTGTTATCTGTCTGGATCAGTAATATATTACTGGCATATCATATCATGATATTGGTTGTTATCTGTCTGGATCTGTAATATATTACTGGCATATCATATCATGATATTGGGTTGTTATCTGTCTGGATCTGTAATATATTACTGGCATATCATATGATATTGGGTTATCTGTCTGGATCAGTAATATATTACTGGCATATCATATCATGATATTGGGTTGTTATCTGTCTGGATCAGTAATATATTACTGGCATATCATATCATGATATTGGGTTGTTATCTGTCTGGATCAGTAATATATTACTGGCATATCATATCATGATATTGGGTTGTTATCTGTCTGGATCTGTAATATATTACTGGCATATCATATCATGATATTGGGTTGTTATCTGTCTGGATCAGTAATATATTACTGGCATATCATATCATGATATTGGGTTGTTATCTGTCTGGATCTGTAATATATTACTGGCATATCATATCATGATATTGGGTTGTTATCTGTCTGGATCAGTAATATATTACTGGCATATCATATCATGATATTGGGTTGTTATCTGGATCTGTAATATATTACTGGCATATCATATCATGATATTGGGTTGTTAATCAGTAATATATTACTGGCATATCATATCATGATATTGGGTTGTTATCTGTCTGGATCTGTAATATATTACTGGCATATCATATCATGATATTGGGTTGTTATCTGTCTGGATCTGTAATATATTACTGGCATATCATATCATGATATTGGGTTGTTATCTGTCTGGATCTGTAATATATTACTGGCATATCATATCATGATATTGGGTTGTTATCTGTCTGGATCTGTAATATATTACTGGCATATCATATCATGATATTGGGTTGTTATCTGTCTGGATCAGTAATATATTACTGGCATATCATATCATGATATTGGTTGTTATCTGTCTGGATCTGTAATATATTACTGGCATATCATATCATGATATTGGGTTGTTATCTGTCTGGATCTGTAATATATTACTGGCATATCATATCATGATATTGGGTTATCTGTCTGGATCAGTAATATATTACTGGCATATCATATCATGATATTGGGTTGTTATCTGTCTGGATCAGTAATATATTACTGGCATATCATATGATATTGGGTTGTTATCTGTCTGGATCTGTAATATATTACTGGCATATCATATCATGATATTGGGTTATCTGTCTGGATCAGTAATATATTACTGGCATATCATATCATGATATTGGGTTGTTATCTGTCTGGATCAGTAATATATTACTGGCATATCATATCATGATATTGGGTTGTTATCTGTCTGGATCTGTAATATATTACTGGCATATCATATCATGATATTGGGTTATCTGTCTGGATCAGTAATATATTACTGGCATATCATATCATGATATTGGGTTGTTATCTGTCTGGATCTGTAATATATTACTGGCATATCATATCATGATATTGGGTTGTTATCTGTCTGGATCTGTAATATATTACTGGCATATCATATCATGATATTGGGTTGTTATCTGTCTGGATCTGTAATATATTACTGGCATATCATATCATGATATTGGGTTGTTATCTGTCTGGATCTGTAATATATTACTGGCATATCATATCATGATATTGGGTTGTTATCTGTCTGGATCTGTAATATATTACTGGCATATCATATCATGATATTGGGTTGTTATCTGTCTGGATCTGTAATATATTACTGGCATATCATATCATGATATTGGGTTGTTATCTGTCTGGATCTGTAATATATTACTGGCATATCATATCATGATATTGGGTTGTTATCTGTCTGGATCTGTAATATATTACTGGCATATCATATCATGATATTGGGTTATCTGTCTGGATCTGTAATATATTACTGGCATATCATATCATGATATTGGGTTGTTATCTGTCTGGATCTGTAATATATTACTGGCATATCATATCATGATATTGGGTTGTTATCTGTCTGGATCTGTAATATATTACTGGCATATCATATCATGATATTGGGTTATCTGTCTGGATCTGTAATATATTACTGGCATATCATATATGATATTGGGTTGTTATCTGTCTGGATCTGTAATATATTACTGGCATATCATATCATGATATTGGGTTGTTATCTGTCTGGATCTGTAATATATTACTGGCATATCATATCATGATATTGGGTTGTTATCTGTCTGGATCTGTAATATATTACTGGCATATCATATGATATTGGGTTATCTGTCTGGATCTGTAATATATTACTGGCATATCATATCATGATATTGGTTGTTATCTGTCTGGATCTGTAATATATTACTGGCATATCATATCATGATATTGGGTTGTTATCTGTCTGGATCTGTAATATGTTACTGGCATATCATATGATATTGGGTTATCTGTCTGGATCTGTAATATATTACTGGCATATCATATCATGATATTGGGTTGTTATCTGTCTGGATCTGTAATATATTACTGGCATATCATATGATATTGGGTTATCTGTCTGGATCAGTAATATATTACTGGCATATCATATCATGATATTGGGTTGTTATCTGTCTGGATCTGTAATATATTACTGGCATATCATATGATATTGGGTTATCTGTCTGGATCAGTAATATATTACTGGCATATCATATCATGATATTGGGTTATCTGTCTGGATCTGTAATATATTACTGGCATATCATATCATGATATTGGGTTGTTATCTGTCTGGTTATCTGGTAATATATTACTGGCATATCATATCATGATATTGGGTTGTTATCTGTCTGGATCAGTAATATATTACTGGCATATCATATCATGATATTGGGTTATCTGTCTGGATCTGTAATATATTACTGGCATATCATATCATGATATTGGGTTGTTATCTGTCTGGATCTGTAATATATTACTGGCATATCATATCATGATATTGGGTTGTTATCTGTCTGGATCAGTAATATATTACTGGCATATCATATCATGATATTGGGTTATCTGTCTATCAGTAATATATATTACTGGCATATCATATCATGATATTGGGTTGTTATCTGTCTGGATCAGTAATATATTACTGGCATATCATATCATGATATTGGGTTATCTGTCTGGATCTGTAATATATTACTGGCATATCATATCATGATATTGGGTTGTTAGCTGTCTGGATCAGTAATATATTACTGGCATATCATATCATGATATTGGGTTGTTATCTGTCTGGATCTGTAATATATTACTGGCATATCATATCATGATATTGGGTTGTTAGCTGTCTGGATCTGTAATATATTACTGGCATATCATATGATATTGGGTTATCTGTCTGGATCTGTAATATATTACTGGCATATCATATCATGATATTGGGTTGTTAGCTGTCTGGATCTGTAATATATTACTGGCATATCATATGATATTGGGTTATCTGTCTGGATCTGTAATATATTACTGGCATATCATATCATGATATTGGGTTGTTAGCTGTCTGGATCTGTAATATATTACTGGCATATCATATGATATTGGGTTGTTATCTGTCTGGATCTGTAATATATTACTGGCATATCATATGATATTGGGTTATCTGTCTGGATCTGTAATATATTACTGGCATATCATGTGATATTGGGTTATCTGTCTGAATCTGTAGTATATTACTGGCATATCATATCTCGTAGCGCATTAGGTATTTATCTGAAATGGAGGGCCTACATATAAAAGATAAGCACTAGCCATATTTAATAGAATATGTAAGTGGCTTATGAACCACTTATGTATAGTGTAAAGTAAGTCTCTCTGAGACAGTGACACTCTTGATAATGACCGTGGTGACCATTTCCCAGTGGTATCATATTGACAGACCTGTGGCGTGTCTATACGAAATGTACCATGTTGTAATTCTGGACCAATACAAAGGTGCTGTTTGACCAGCGTGTTGTTATTAACAACCACTAGCTGGCAGCAAATAGCAGTTTATGATTTTACCTGTTGATAAGCAACACCTTTGCATACATTGGGTTAGTAAACATATTGTGTGGATTCGGATGCTGTTTCAAGTCAAAATGTTATTTGTGACATGCGCCCAGGTATTGATTACAGTGAAACACAACAGGTATTGATTACAGTGAAACACAACAGGTATTGATTACAGTGAAACACAACAGGTATTGATTACAGTGAAACACAACAGGTATTGATTACAGTGAAACACAACAGGTATTGATTACAGTGAAACACTAAAGTGTTTATTAAAAAATGTACACAAAAAAATAAATTGTAGTTGTTTTGTGCAACTATATGGGACAGTGAAAAGAACTGCTTAGCTATAATGAGGGGAATCATATAAGACTGTATGTTATTCATTTACATTTGAGTCATTTAGCAGACGCTCTAATCCAGAGCGATCTATAATTAATGCATTCGTCTTTAAGTTATCTAGGTGAGACGACCACACATCACAATCGTAGTAGGTACTTTTTTACCACAAAATAAAGTAGTTATCAGAAATGTTGGTGCCGGTAGGCTGCTTTTCCAAGTCATTGTAATTCTTCCTTTCTTCGTGTGATGATTTTATATGTATTGATAGAGCATCCTTGGGTTATACAGAGGTCCTCTATAATCAGTCCATAGTAGGTTACGGAGTATTATAACACAACAGCCTGTGACTAAAGATTCCAAGCAATGAGCAAGTGGTAGGCCTGATCTCCTTCATGTCCCTACCATGTTTGTTATCTGTGAAATGCTTGGAACAATTTGTATATTTCTGGGGAAAGTACTGAAAGGTCCAATGTAGATAGTTTTTTTTATTTTTTTATCTCAATGCCAAATCATTTTTGGGTTAACTATGAAGTACCTTACTGTGATTGTTTTCAATTCAAATGGTAATGTATATATATATATATATATATAAATAGCTTCTTAGTAAAGAGCAATTTCTCAAGCAATAATTTATCTAGGACTGTCTGGAAGTGGTCTGACTGGGGAGGGGAAAACTGAAAGCTAGCTGTTATTGCCAGAGAGGTTAGGAACTCTCTTATTGGTCTATTAACTCATTTACTGCATGGTGATGTCACCATGGAAGGCCAAAACTCCATCCCACCTTTTCAAACAGCTCTTACACCAAAAGAGCATAATCATAATTTTCACAATTTCACAGTATTATTCCATTCTCATTGTGTGGAAATATAAAGAACACAGGAAAATCAAGTTTTGACTGCACAGTGAACTCCGATGTGCCGTTGAATGAATCTGCTGCAATACAGTGTGTCGCTGATTGTCCCCTTCAAGCCAATGACAGCGTGGGAGACAGAGTGGGTTGAGAAAGGGAACATGAATGACAGTGCGAATCGCTGTGCTCTATGATTCATAAAAGATATCTGAACCTGGGGGACAATTACAGGCAGGGAAAATGGAGTGAGTGGGAGGCTGTTTTCAAGTGCTCCTGAAAAAACAGCCTGGTCTCAGACTTGACGTAACATAGTAAAAGTAAATTCGGTGATGGACATCCACAAATACATGGCATACGAAATGTAACATATACTAAATGGAGTGTCTTGAAAAAAGAAGAAACCCCACACTGCTATTGATAGTTTCACTGCTTTTTATTAAGCTTTTACATATCGTCCTTCCTCAGAGCTTATTAAAGAGCAGTGATACTATCAAGAGCAGTGTGCAGTTTTTTAATTTTCATTTTATTCAACTGTTACCATGCACCTGCAAAAAAAAGATAGCTCAGATGTGCAAGTGCATTTTGAACATACAGAATAATACGAAATGCTCTGAGACTAGGTTGGAGAAAGAGCCAGCTCTACAAAGGAAGGCCAGGTAATGATGACCTGGGGGATGTGGGTGGGAGGGTGTGTGTCTGTCCCCTCATTGCCAAGGACACACACCGGTTGCTGGTCCAGGTGGCTACAGAGTGTCCTGGCTCTGCTACTAAATAATGGGGCTCCCCTCTCTGTCTCTGTTCAAGCCTCCTCATAGGCCGAACCAGAGCTGAGGGGAATACGTAATTGCTTGCTCTAATGCCTTTCCCTGTGACGCAGAACAGCAGTGCTAAAACCAGAATGTATCACGCCCCCTGGCCTATATTAGTGCCTTATTGCTTAAACATTTTGTATTAGTGTATTATTTCTTTAATGACTAGCCTCAACCACCCCGGCAGTGTTCAGATGGGCTGTTGTTACCTCCAGTTTCTGCTACGCTACATGTCACTAGGGACAGATATTGATTGATTCACCAGCTGTCTCAAATTAATTAGGAAGCAGTATCATTGTTGAATTGTTTAATTATGGAAACCACCTGTGTGAGGGCCAACTAGATTGTTCATCACACAAGCAAATAAATGGCAATGTTGAGAAATGCCCTTTAAAACACAATTTAATTCAGGTTTTCAGATGGATTTTTACTGTTGTGTTTATGAAGTTTAATTATAAGCTCATCTTAATGAAGGAGGGTTGTCAAAAAAGCAAGTTAAACCCAATTTTAACTATGTGGAGTGGTCAGGCAGGGGGTTAAGTGACCTGTGTCTTTCAACACTATAAGGTACTGTACTTTTGCTCCTGAGTTATTATAATGCTAATACGTTTCTGGAAAATTGGAGACATCAGCAGCATAGAAATCACTTATTGTCCACATCCAATGAAGAATAAAGCCTTGACATTTTAGAGATTTTCCAACAGGCTCTTGTGGTGCAGATCGTGACTTGCTGAATGAGTTGTGGAGGATTCCCCTGTTCCTACATCACATATTGTAGCATACTGTACGAGCAAGGTGACGCCGTCCTACACCGACACACACCACTACATTCCAGACACTAAGTCTAGATAGCAATGCACAACTGTAACAGGTAGCCAGCTATTTAATTATAATGTTTTGTACAATGTTCGATAAATACACTCGGCTCTACTTCATTAGTTATACCATACGTTATCGGTTTACGTTATTTGTTTTGCCTAAAATGTGTTCGCTTCAAAATGTGTTCATTTACTTCGATCACAATCTGTTGAAATCGTATTGTTGGGTATAGAGATGTGTGTGCATAGCTGTACTGTAGTCATTCAGGCATGCGGGTATTATGAATGATTTTTACGCAGAGGCAGAGCAGAGGCAGTGGTGTGGGCAGTGATCGAGAGAGAGGAGGCGGATCCCTTTAAAATGGCAAGCAGCTATGATCAGGCTGCCTGCGTTCTCTGTCAGCGGGTGGTATAGCCTCCAGACTGTGTGGGTGCAGTTGAAAAGTTTCTTATAAAAGCGATGATTCCGGAGTCTCGTATTACGCGCGTCCCCCCCCTCTGTAACAATTGTTTCTTACTACGATTCCTTCCACCTACTCCGTTTCTCCGTAGTATTTCTTCGAAAAGCTCCCGTCACTAAAGGAAATCTGGTCTATGGTTTTGGCTGAAGAAGGTGGTTCCACGATGTCTCGGACTGACGAAGTACACCGTATAACGGAGAATGTCTATAAGGTAAGAGGCAGACAGCGGTCCATTCGCTCCAGCTTCAATAATGAATACATTGATTTAAATGGCTTGATGAGTGGCGCCTCGTCAGCTGATGAGGTCTGATAACGTGGTTGCTGTTGGATTCGTTTCGAACTTTGTTTTACGCAGAGGTCAAGATAAGCCTACTCTATTCAATTAGAACAAAGAAGAAGAACAATATCCTATTTAATGAACATTGATAACGACTTTGGCTTCTATGGTGTACCTGGGGAATTTACAATCGCACCCCGTCAATAGGTCTCATTGCTCTAAAAGTAGGTTTTTTTTCTCCCTTCTCTGCAGTGAGGGACACTGCGTGCACTAACGGCAACAGCCATAGGCTCACATGGGACAAAACAATTAATACAAAATTCCCCAGACAAAGTTTAAGTTGAATTCGGGGATGTGTATTAAAGTAACAGTTTGCATCGAGGTAGACTGGGACAGCCTATGACAGTTTGCATCGGGGTAGACTGGGACAGCCTATGACAGTTTGCATCGAGGTAGACTGGGACAGCCTATGACAGTTTGCATCGAGGTAGACGGGGACAGCCTATGACAGTTTGCATCGAGGTAGACGGGGACAGCCTATGACAGTTTGCATCGAGGTAGACTGGGACAGCCTATGACAGTTTGCATCGGGGTAGACTGGGACAGCCTATGACAGTTTGCATCGAGGTAGACTGGGACAGCCTATGACAGTTTGCATCGAGGTAGACGGGGGCAGCCTAATTTGCATGTCATGACATATTGGTTTAAGGAGTTCTGTCAGACCACGGGAGGATAGTCCGCTGTAACCAGTTGCGCTAAATGGTTTTGGAAGTAGTCTACATCTGCCCACTGTCTGGTACCTCACCTGCATTTCGACTGTCCAGTCCTACTTTATATCAACGTCTATTCATATGTTGCAGCCTATAGGCCGTGTAGTACTTAAAATGAGATATATTAAAATAAACTAACAGCTCGCACAGTAGGTGGTTCAACCAATGAAGCCTAGCTGTTGGGAGACATCTGTTAGTGGTGTTCTAGGAGTCTCCTGTGTTGAGAGGGGGGAGAGAGAGGGATGGTACTCTTTCTGTAATTACCTTGTGAGGGGGTTGTTTGTCTCAGTGGAGAAGCACTTGGCTAACTAAGCAAATATCATATTTTTTTTTACATTTTTGCAATTGGGGTTAAATTAACAGATTTTTCACCTAATTGGCTCGATAATTCCAACCAGATACCTTTTGGTTGGTTACTGGCCCAACGCTCTTCACCGCTAGGCTACCTGCCACCCTCTATCTTAGCAAGGTGGTTTGTTAGCATTGCTTTACTGGGGCAGAAGTTCACCTGAGCTGAGTACCTAACCTCATATTTTCTACTGTTTGCGTTCCTGCACCTCTTATAGAATATTAGCTCAAAAGTATTGAGGAGTTCCTGGACCTAAATATAAATGGTACCGCCGCACAATGAGTGTCGACACATATTTTAGTCCAAGTCAAGCACCGCTTGTTAGAGATTCTGAACTATGGCGATATTGGACTGATTAAAAATAAAATAATTCTCAACCTCTTTCCGTTGCTCTTTCACCAAGCTAGAGGAGTTGATTGAGGGAATAAGGGACCGTCCTAAACCTGTTGAAACTGCCCTGTAGTCTAAAGCATTTCGGCAGGTCCTTCCCTCCTGCTATTTCCACAACAAAGCCCTGCTTTAGCAGAGCCAAGGGCGGAGGTGCTACTCTTCAGTTTCACTGCACTGTGATATGTTGACTGTGTCCCAAATGGCACCCTAGTCCCTTTTGTATAGTGCACTACTTTGGAATAGGGCTCTGGTAGAAGGTAGTGCACTACTTTGGAATAGGGCTCTGGTAGAAGGCAGTGCACTACTTTGGAATGGGGCTCTGGTAGAAGGTAGTGCACTACTTTGGAATAGGGCTCTGGTAGAAGGAAGTGCACTATAGAGGTAATAGGATTCCATTTGGAACTGACTGGTTGTGCCATCCAAACAGGCTAGATTTCAGGAAGGGAAGAGAAATGTGCAGCGGTACACGAGTTTGAATAACCTGTGAAAGCTGGTCCATATGGTAACCATAGCCTAGTGACTGCTATGATCTGAGTGGTCTATACTTGACCCTATCATGGGTCAGCCACTATCACAGACAGCCCTGAGCTGTACACTCATGTGTATTCTCCCTCTGAGCTTCATGTCTACCACCTAGACCCTACCCTAAACATACCCCTCTAGGTCGACTTTCAAGGATCAGTGGTGGTAGAGCAGCCTGATGCTGAGACCTGTGGAAGATCGTTGGGGGTGCTTAACGACCCGTGGAAGATGGTTGGGGGTCCTTAACGACCCGTGGAAGATGGTTGGGGGTCCTTAACGACCCGTGGAGGATGGTTGGGGGTCCTTAACGACCCGTGGAGGATGGTTGGGGGTCCTTAACGACCCGTGGAAGATGGTTGGGGGTCCTTAACGACCCGTGGAAGATGGTTGGGGGTCCTCAACGACCCGTGGAGGATGGTTGGGGGTCCTTAACGACCCGTGGAAGATGGTTGGGGGTCCTTAACGACCCGTGGAGGATGGTTGGGGGTCCTTAACGACCCGTGGAGGATGGTTGGGGGTCCTTAACGACCCGTGGAGGATGGTTGGGGGTCCTTAACGACCCGTGGAAGATGGTTGGGGGTCCTTAACGACCCGTGGAAGATGGTTGGGGGTCCTTAATGACCGACCAGGGAGAGGAGGAACAGGTGCTCGTCTAATTAGAGCGAGAGAGCGTTGCTGATGGGAAGGCCACTGGAGGTGATGATATTTTTGCGAAAGGGAAGCAAAACCCATGTCGCTGGCATGAAAGGCAAACACCCTACGCATTGCTCCAATGGAGTTCACTCATTTGGTGGGATTTGTAGGGTTCATATTTTGAGGATCGCTACAATATGAATATGTAGAATGACAGTCAGTCAGTGCGGAGATATTTTCCTGACCAGCAGGTTGCATCATTACAGAGGAGAGGGAGAGAGGAGAGGGAGAGGAGAGGGAGTGGTGGAGCGATGCAGAGGGAGAGAGATGTAGAGTAGCGGCCGACCTGGTAATCTGACCCACGGCTGGGGGCCTATTGTGGGGCGACTGATGCTGACTGGCGGGGGCTCTGTGTTTGTGTGTGCATGCGGCTCTTAGGCATGTAGAGTGGTGTTTGCCTCAGTGAGTCTCTGAGTATGTTCACATGCACACACATAATTCTATATTAAACTGATTATGGCAGTATGCCAAGTATGGAAATGGTCACGTCAACTCCTCACTCTTCTTATCTTAATTGGCCTAAAGGTCAAAATCAAAGTAAGCATATGTCAATTAAAACACCTGGTTTTCTGAGCAATATTTTCAAAGACCTGACCAGACGAGGCCCTGAAGTGCCAGCTTCCATCTGATACCATACAACCATAGAGACTGGCATGTTACTGAGGAGGAGGATGGCTGGATACAATCAGATGGTACAGTATTAACAAAATGATTTATTTCATCAAGGCAAGGTGTGAACATCACTCTGTTTGTGAGCTTCGGGGGCTGATGTTTAAGAGGTAGACATGGGAGTTGATTGTCTCCGTTATCTCCTGAGAAAGGGGTGTACTTGCAGACACTCTGGCAGTGTGGTGCAGTCTCTCTGAAGACGTTGCTATTGCTTGGCAGCTCCTTGCTGACTGCGGAATCTTCAAGCTCGCTCAGATTCCAACACGACAAGACACCGTCTGCAACATTGTGCTGTGACTCACACACACACACGTGTGTGTGTGTGTGTGTGTGTGTGTGTGTGTGTGTGTGTGTGCCTCAGCCTATATACTTGGCTTGGCCCTGAAAGGAGGACATCCCCACCTCCAGACAATCTGCTGTGACCAACCATCACAACCTCTGCTGTCCTACACACACACACACACACACACACACACACACACACACACACACACAAAATGTTGAAGTGTGTGTATGTCAAAGCTTAATCATCCTGTCTAGTTTGCTCAATTGGTAATCCACGAGAGAGTTTATCCATTAAATTAGATTTCTCCATTTGCCGCAGATGATCTGTTAAATGCATTTTGGCCTTGTGTTGAGATAATTGCTATCATTTCAATAGTGCTATTTGCCTGCTCCATCTCAGTGAGGTATGCTGAAATGCATCACCAAATATGATGAAAGCAAACATCTGAATATGAAAGATGATCACAATCATTCACGGGTATATATTATGCATATATATATATATATATATATATATAAGTTCCTTGCTCAGAACATAAAAACATATATAAAAGCTGGTGGTTCCTTTTAACATGAGTATTCACTATTCCCAGGTAAGAAGTTGTAGTTATTATAGGACTATTTCTCTCTATACCATTTGTATTTTATTAACCTTTGACTATTGGATGTTCTTATTGGCACTTTAGTATTGCCAGTGTAACAGTATAGCTTCCGTCCCTCTCCTCGCCCCTACCTGGGCTCGAACCAGGAACACATCGACAACAGCCACCATTGACGCAGCGTTACCCATGCAGAGCAAGGGGAATAACTAGTCTCAGAGCGAGTGACGTTTGAAACGCTATTAGCGCGCACCCCGCTAATTAGTTAGCCATGTCACATCGGTTACACCAGCCTAATCTTGGGAGTTGATGGGCTTGAAGTCATAAACAACGCAATGCTTGAAGCACAGCAAAGAGCTGCAGGCAAAACTCACGAAAGTCCTTTTTGAATGAATGCTTACGAGCCTGCTGGTGCCTACCACCGCTCAGTAAGACTGCTCTATCAAATCATAGACTTAGTTATAACATAATAACACACAGAAATACGAGCCTTTGGTCATTAACATGGTCGAATCCGGAACCTATCATCTCGAAAACAAAACGTTTATTATTTCAGTGAAATACGGAACCGTTCCGTATTTTATCTAACGGGTGGCCTCCATCAGTCTAAATATTCCTGTTACATTGCACAACCTTCCATGTTATGTCATAATTACGTAAAATTCTAGCAAATTAGTTCCCAACGAGCCAGGCGGCTCAAACTGTTGCATATACTCTGACTCAGCATGCAATGAACGCAAGAGAAGTGACACAATTTCACCTGGTTAATATTGCCTGCTAACCTGGATTTCTTTTAGCTAAATATGCAGGTTTAAAAATATGTACTTCTGTGTATTGATTTTAAGAAAGGCATTGATGTTGATGGTTAGGTACACGTTGGGGCAATGACAGTCCTTTTTCGCAAATGCGCACCGCATCGATTATATGCAACGCAGGACACGCTAGATAACTAAACATGGTTGATCATATTACTAGTTTAACTAGTGATTATGATTGATAGATTTTTTTATAAGATAAGTTTAATGCTAGCTAGCAATTTACCTTGGCTTACTGCATTCATGTAACAGGCAGGCTCCTCGAGGAATGCAATGTAATCAGGTGGTTCCAGCGTTGGACTGGTTAACTGTAAGGTTGCAAGATTGAAACCCTGAGCTGACAATGTAAAAATCTGTCGTTCTGCCCCTGAACAAGGCAGTTAACCCACTGTTCCTAGGCCTTTCATTGAAAATAAGAATGCGTTCTTAAGTGACTTGCCTAGTTAAATAATGATTAAATAAAGGTGTAAAAAAAAAAATAATGGCCCAAATCGGTGTTCCGATTCTTATGAAAACTTGAAATCGGCCATTCCGATTACTAGGTCGACCTCTAGTCCTTAGAGCTCCGAGACAGGATTGTTTCGAGGCACAGATCTGGGGAAGGGTACCAAAACATTTTCTGCAGCATTGAAGGGCCCCAAGAACACACTGGTCTCCATCATTCTTAAATGGAAGAAGTTTGTAACCACCAAGACTCTTCCTAGAGCTGGCCGCCTGGCCAAACTGAGCAATCAGGGAAGAAGGGCCTTGGTCAGGGAGGTGACCAAGAACCCCAACGGTCACACTGACAGAGGTCTAGAGTTCCTCTGTTGAGATGGGAGAACCTTCCAGAAGAACAACCATCTCTGCAACACCACCAATCAGGCCTTTATGGTAGAGTGGTCAGACGGAATCCACTCCTCATTAAAAGGCAAATGACAGCCTGCTTGGAGTTTGCCAAAATAACTCTCAGACCATGATAAACTCTTTAGCCTGAATGTCAAGCGTCACATCTGGCGTGAACCTGTCACCATCCCTACAGTGAAGCATTGTGGTGGCGGGAATGCTGTGGGAATGTTTTTCAGCGGCAGGGACTACGAAACTAGTCCGGCTTGAGGGAAAGATGAACGGAGCAAAGTACAGAGAGATCCTTGACGAAAACCTGCCCCAGAGCGCTCAGGACCTCCGACTGGGGCGACGTTTCACCTCCCAACAGGATGATGACCCTAAGCACACCGCCAAGACAAGGTGTAACGGATGTGAAACGGCTAGCTTAGTTAGCCTTTCAATCGGTGACATCACTTGCTCTGAGACCTTGAAGTAGTGGTTCCCCTTGCTCTGCAAGGGCCGCAGCTTCGTGGGTGACTGTTGTTGATGTGTGCAGAGGGTCCCTGGTTCGCGCCCGGGTATGGGCGAGGGGACGGTCTAAAGTTCTACTGTTACAAAGGCAGGAGTGGCTTCAGTACAAGCCCCTGAATGTCCTTGAGTGGCCCAGCCAGAGCCTGGACTTGAACCCGATCGAACATCTTTGGAGAGACCTGAAAATGGGGTATTGTGTTTAGATTGAGGGGGGGGAGGGGGTGAAACGATTTCATCCATTTTAAAGTAAGGCTGTAACATAACAATGTGGGGGGGAAATGAAGGGGTCTGAATACCTTCAGAATGCACTGTATATTATACAAATATACTGATTTATTCTTTTAGAGTAAGAAACAGTCTCTGGTTGTGTCGTGAATGGAACCCTATTCATTACATAGTGGGGGCGCAGGTAGCCTAGTGGTTAGAGTGTAGAGGTGGCAGGTAGCCTAGTGGTTAGAGCATTGTACCAGTAACCAAAAGGTTGCTGGAAAAAAACAAGAGCTGACAAGGTAAGAATCTGTCGCTCTGGATGGATTGTCCCGGGCTTGTGACTGTCTTGATTCCTGCTGATCCATCTTCCCTGCGACCTGCCCAGTCTTGTACTGTACAGCGTAGCCTACGTTGCTACCATGGTGAAGACCAAAGCCGGTGGGAGTACCGTTGAGGACAGTGGTTTCTCTCTATTACAGGTGAAGGATGTTTTTAAAAGAAGAAAAATAGTTCTAAAGCAGTTGGTACAATAAAATAGCTTCAACTAATAAAATAATGGATGACCTGACCAGTGAGGTGCAAGACCTGAAGAACAGTTTGCAGTTCTCCCAGGGTGAGCTCATTCAGTTCAAACAGGAGAACTGCAAGATGACCGCATCCTGTAAATTATTGAGAGCACATCAGTTCTGTATGTAAAGCCATGATAATCTGATTTCTCTATCATTGTTATATCAGGGAACAATCAAGGCAGAACAACGTTGTTGTGGAGGGAATAGCAGAATCTCCACATGAGACCTGGATGGAGTCTGAGGATAAGGTGAGGGAAATGATCTGTGAGAAACTGAAGATGGACCACAGGAAGATTTGGTGGAGGTGGAGCACGCCCACTGGACTGAAAACTCACCACCGGCCCAGGTGGCAGGCCCATGCCAATAGTTGTCAAGATCCTGAGGTTCAATGACAAGGTAGCTGTTCTGGAAAGAGACGACAACTTGAGAGGAACGTACATCTTTCCTCAACGAGGTCTATCCTGTACACCAGTAGAGCAAATAAATTATCACAGCTGTGAAAGCTGCCAGAGCGAGTGGGGACATTACTTCCATCCACTGTGACAGGCTCATTGTCCACCCTCCCTCTCAAAAGCCTGGAAGGGATGAGGCAGCTAAGCCTATGAGTTTCCTATCTTACACACCCCAACTGATTTAACAGACTGGTAAATGTTTTTTTTGTCTCTTGCTTTGTTTGCTCTTTTCCATATTATGTTTATCTCTGATAAGCTACTCAGGAAAGTGCTGAAATTAGCCCATATTAATATTTGTAGCCTTTGAAATAAGGTAACATTCATATATTACCCATTTCTGAGACTGACTTTGATAATTCCTTTGATACAGCAGTTGCAATACAAGGATAGAAGAGACAGGAATGCCCATGGGGGAGGTGTTGCTGTATATATTCAGAGCCATATCACTAATGCTTAGAGAAGATCTTATGTCAAGTGTTATTGAAGTGTTGTGGTTGCAGGTTCACCTGACACACCTAAAGCCTTTTCTTTTGCGATGTTGCTATTGGACACCAAGTGCAAACAGTCCGTTTCTAAATAATATGTGTGAAATGCTTGACTGTATATGTGATGTAAACCGAGAGGTATACCGTCTTGGGGATCTGAATAGTGACTGGTTTTCATCAAGGTGTCTGCTTAAGAAGAAGCTTCTCACTGTAATCTCGTTCATGTTATTAATCAAAAATCTATCAAATATTCTGGACCCTCAGTTTCCCATGCTAGCGATCTCCGGACACAGCTGCGGGCTATTTGCGCAAAGGGATACAATAGGTCTACCTGATTACATGACATGACATTTCTTTTCCCTTTCATGAGGAGTGATTATCGAAAAACAGAGGTGGAAAGCTTTTTCAAATAGACTACATTGAGGAACTATTGTCACTTTTAATGGATGTAAAAAATATACTTTTTCTTTACTTGCTGTTTTGAAGTGAAAAAATTACTTTGAGACGCTCCACTATGCTATGTGTAGTTGGGTGCGTGTCCTTACTCAACATTGACAGGCGCGCTCCAAACAAAATACAATGAATACATTGACAACTCGTAAATGGAATTGATAATAAATAAAAAAACAAAATATGAATAAACCAAAACGTATTTCTCATAAGTGTAGCCTAGGTTGTGATGTTGAGGAGACTAAGTTACTTGGTGTTACCTTCGATTTGTAAACTGTCGTAGTCAAAACATACAGTACCAGTCAAAAGTTTGCACACACCTACTCGTTTGAGATTTTTCTTTATTTGTACTATTTTCTACATTGTAGAATAATAGTGACGACATCGATACTATGAAATGGCACACATGGAGTCATGTAGTAACCAAAAAAGGGTTCAACAGTGTTTTCTTTTCTGAATGCGCTTGTTAAATCACCCATTTGGTGAAGTAGGCTGTAATTCAATAATAAATTAACAGGCACCACATCGATTTTATATGCAACGCAGGACAAGCTAGATGAACTAGTAATATCATCAACCAGGTAACTAGTGATTTATGTTTTGATAAGATAAGTTTAATGCTAGCTAGCACCTTAACTTGGCTCCTTGTTGCACTTGCATTACAGGTAGTCAGCCTGCCACGCAGTCTCCTCGCGGAGTGCAATGTAATCGGCCATGATCTGTGTGCAAAAATGCTGATTACCGAATCTTGAAATCGGCCCTAATTAATCAGTCGACCTCTCGTTTCAAACCAGTGATTTTCTTTTCAAATTAGTCAGTTCTGCACGTCTTTTGTATCCTTCTGCAACTGTAGTTGAGACAGAGGGCTACAGAGCTTTGTCTGAACCAGAGTAGCTAGCTAGCTACAGAACTGTCTGTGCACTCTTACAAATAAGGTGCTAAGCATAACCATATAGGGTTCTTCGGTATGTCCCCATAGGGAACCCTTTTTGGTGCTAGGTTGAACCCTCTACACTACATAGAACCCTTTATGTAGTGTTCTTCATAGAACACCCTGTATATGGTTCTACCTAGAATTGGTAGAATCCTGAAAGGTTCTACCAATAGAACATTTTAGACGATAAAATGGCTTTCTAGAACCCTATGAACAGTTCTATCAGCCTTTAAAATGATTATTTACAGTGCCATGATAAATAATTTTTCCTCTTTCAGATTTCTCTTTTAATACAGAATGTTATCAGATCTTCAACCAAAACCTAATATTAGAAAAGGGGAACCTGAGTTTATTAATTTATGCAACACCCAATTCCTCTGAGTAATTTCTCCCTTACACTCAATAACTGACAGTGGTAAGGGTAGGTAACAACACATCCGCCACGCTGATCCGCAACATGGGGGCCCTTCAGGGGTACGTGCTCAGTACTCCCTGTTCACTCATGACTGCATGGCCAAGCATGACTCCATTACGTTTGCTGATGACACAACAGTGTATGTAGGCCTGATCACCGACAATGAGGAGACAGCCTATAGGGAGGAGGTCAGAGACCTGGCAGTGTGGTGCCAGGACAACAACCTCTTCCTTAACGTGATCAAGTCAAAGGAGATGATTGTGGACTACAGGAAAAGGACCGAGCACATCCCCATTCTTATCGATGGGGCTGTAGTGGAGCAGTTTGAGAGCTTCAAGTTCCTTGGAGTCCACATCACCAAAACAATTGTGAAGAGTGCACGACAAAACCTATTCCCCCTCAGGAGACTGAAAATATTTGGCATGGGTCCACAGATCCTCAAAAGGTTTGACAGCTGCACCATCGAGAGCATCCTGATGGGTTGCATCACTGCCTGGTACGGCAACTGCTCAGCCTCCAACGCAAGGCACTACAGAGGGTAGTGCGTACGGCCCAGTACATCACTGGGGCTAAGCTTCCTGCCATCCAGGACCTCTACACCAGGAGGTGTCAGAGGAAGGCCCTAAAAAATGTCAGACTCCAGCCACTGTAGTCATAGACTGTTCTCTCTGCTACCGCACGGCAAGCTGTACTGGACTGCCAAGTCTAGGTCTAAGAAGCTTCTGTCATGTCTTTGGCTATGCCGGATTAAGTGATATGACATGCTCTTCTATAAAATAATTTATCCGTAATTAATATTACCTGATTGAGCTAATCATGTAATTAACTAGAGTCGAGCTCCACAAAATAATATTTATTAGAGCAGTTATCTCCAGAATAAACTCTTAAAGACCTAGTAATATTTTACATCAATAGCAGTCAATATTAATCGTCATCTTAATTCCGTCTCAACCAAGAATTTACAATTTTCAGATATCTGCACGAACCCTGGCTCACAAGTTCAATCAGCAATACAAAATTGGGTTTATTTATTTACTAAAAACCTAACTAATTACATCATAACTTGATTACAAATTACGTCCTAAAGGAAAACGTTCCTATCGGGCAGAACAGATATGACAGCTTGTTACACAAAAGAAAAGGGGCTGGGTTTGAGTGAAAGTGCGGGAAGACTGAGGAACAAAGGGAAGAAGCTGTGCTATCGTAAATACAGTATCTTATGCATTCTAAATTACCGCCCATTTGGAAAAGGAAAATGCAATAAATATTTACTCTGAGCTGCACTTCGGTAGGTTAGTGGTAGATTGAAGGCCGTGTTGCCCAAATGAGTCCTTTGAAGAATGTCTCTGGTTGTCAATTGGATATGTTGTTGTAACGTCGTTGGGTGATAGAAGGATACTCTGTCTGTTCCTTCCAAACCCTCGTTTGCATCTGCTGTTGCTAATTCAACGGCTAGGAGGTATCACATCTGTAGTGAATAAGAGTTTATACCATTCGCAACCAAAGCTCACACTGATGTTGGCTTCGTTCTGTAGTTATTATCTGAACCATTCTTACATAGGACCGTCGTCCTCGGAACAGGAGGTTATATTGTCCTCAAGGGCTTATATAAGAAGGGAGAGGGCGTGTTTGAAAGGTTTTATAGCCCATATCCCTTCACAGGGGCGGGTCACTGATTTGAGCAGAGCCCTATCTTATGAAAACCCAAATCTCACATTTTAGAAGCTAAAATCACATTTCATCCCATCACGAATAATTTCATATTCAAACATTTAAATTGAACAACAATTCCATGTGAATCCGATAACTCTGTGTAGACTTTCCACTGTAGAGTTTGTCATCTTATCATTGATGAGAAGGTTTCCGATGACAACCGAACTGACATCATATTCATTAAGTACCACTGCATATGTTCAATTGGTCGGATTACCAGAATATAGTTCATTTCCCCCCACCTTCTGATGTTCCCAGAACCTCTATGTTAACAACCAAGGGTTTTCCAACTATAACCTCAGTAGGGTAGCGAGAGGAGAAAGTGGGGAAGAGGTATTTGACTGTCATAAACTTACCCCCCCCAGGCCAACGTCATGACACTTTTAAACAGCTTCTAACCCCCCAAGCCAAAAGACTCCTGAATATCTGATCAAATGGCTACCAAGACTCTTTGCATTTGCCCCCCCCACCTCACCCCTCTACGCTGATGCTACTCTGTTATCTATGCATAGTCACTTTAATAACTCCACCTACATGTACATATTACCTCAACACCGGTGCCCCCACACATTGACTCTGTACCATTGGTTAAGGGCTTGTAAGTAAGCATTTCACCTGTTTTATTCGGCGCATGTGACAAACACGATTTGAACTGCTGGTGCCACATCTTTAGCTGCAATTTACTGCAACCAAATGCTTCCTGTAGTTGTTGGTCAGCCTCTCACGTCGGCCCACTCTTGCATGCAAAACTGCTTTAACTCAGTGACATTTGTGGGATTTCAAGCATGAACTGCTTGTTTCAAGTCCTGCCACATCTTAATTGGGATTAGGTCTAGACTTTGACTAGGCCGTTCCAAAACTTCAAATGTGTTGCTTTTTAACCATTTTCATGTAGTCTTGTGTGCTTTGGATTGTCTGTGCTTCATGACTCGGCTGTGCTTCAGCTCACAGATGGCCTGACATTCTCTGATGCAGAGCAGAATTCCTGTTCAATGGACAGCCGAGTCAAAAGTATACCTTTTTTTAGGACGACATGGGTCCCATTTATGGGTCAAAATTCCACAGTGAAGTGTGAGACTGTTCAGCAACTACAGGAAGCCTTTGTTCTGTAATTGTTGTTATTCACTCAGGTTCCTTTTATCTAATGTTAGGTTTTGGTTGAAGATATGATAACATTCAGTAGAGAATTTGAAAGTGTGCAAATAATTGTTTCACACCACTGTGTATCATACGGCCTTTGAGGGCCTGGTTATAACCTAACACTGTGGTGTTGGGAAACTCCTAGTTTACAGGCTACATCAGGCCTGAAATTCACATTATACTGGCTTGCAGGGTGATATTTAATTCCTATTGGAATCCAGCCGGAGACGGGATATCCACGTTTTTTTTTTTTTATCAACCGCAACCTGCATTCAGAATGACTGCCAGTGTAGGGAACATTAAATACTGAGACTACCTCAATCATCTAAACTGGAACAAACATCTCAGTAACGGGTGCAAGTCCATCTGCTAACAGATTGGTTTAGTTTAGGAAAGTGTGCTGTATGCTATTTATCTTTGTAAAATAACGTTTATCAGTCAATGTACATGCAAAAACAGACATTTAAAATAAACAATTCTGAAAATCACCCTGCAATAGAGCATGCTGGGAAATATGACATGGTTCTATGTAGAACCCTTCTTGCCTTCCAAAGAGTCATCAAATAACACTTTCTTCCAAAAACGATATTAAAAGTCATAGGTATAACTCTAGGTATAATGCTTTAGCCAGAGTTGACTAGGGGAGGAGAAGGTTGGAGAGGTGGTGGTTTATCGGGGCGGGGTGTACCAGAAGATACATATTTTCTATCCCTCCGTCTTAAGATTGCTGTGTGGGTTCTGGTTCTAATTCGATGAGAGAAACAGAACTGTGGAAGTGTGTGTGTGTGTGTGTGGAACTGCCTCCCTCAAGCAAGCTAGCTTTTAGACTGACATTTAATCTCCGATTTGAGAGAGAAGAGATGAGGGAGAAGGGGAGAGAGACTGAGAGGAGGGGGTTGTTTCTGTGTGCAGGAACGGACTGAACTTTCGCTCTCACATGATGAGTTAATGGTGATGATTCCACCCCATTTCAGCTTCCTAATGAGACATTGACCCTGGGCGTAGCTTCAGGTCTCTAGTGGTACGAGCCACACTGTGTGGAATAGAGATGAGGTGCCAGGTTGCAGGGGGATTTCCCACATTTCCAAATATGGCTACGGAAGTGCCTCCTCTCCCTGGCTGGAGTGGGTTTTACCACTGTGTGAGTCTGCACACAGATAACAGCTCATCTGAAAGGCAAATGGGCCACACACACGCACTGAATTGCCCTCCCTTGAGGACACTGCATGGCAGTTTTGACCCAATAATTGAGAGGCTTTTAGCGGAGGCATGTAATGCAGTGCCATACCGCAGTTTCACAGGGCCCCCCCCCCTACCCTATTTTTTAAATTTATATATATATATATATATATATATATATATATATGCAAGCCATTGACCCCCCACAAAAATAAAATAATAATATATCTAATTTTTTTTGGGGGGGGGGGGTGGGTGGGTCAATGGCTTGCTTCCTACAATTACCCACATTTTATCATTGGGCAAGGATGACAACAATGTGTAGTTTTATAGCTAATTGCATGCTATTCTAAACATTTTACAATGAGGTTGAGGTTTTTGTATTTTAAGTGAAATTTCCTTCAATTCTACACTGCCGTTGAGCGGAGAGGGAAATTAGCAGTTTTATAGCTAATCTCATGCTATTCTGCAATGAGGCTGAGATCCAATTTATCATTTTGAAAGCAAATTTCCTGCTTTTCTACACATTTTTCCAGGAGGCTGCTTGACGATGTTTGTTTACAGCAAATGTTGTAATTCTAAAAAATGTTTTGCCATAGCATATGAACATGTGTAATGTCCACTTAGAGGAGATGGAAGGAGGGAATAACATCAGAGATGGACCATGGGAATGGAAGAATAGCTGGATTTCTAATGCAGTCTCTAGCATTTGGCTATCATGGTCAGCATCTGTGCTCATTCAAATTCTTCAGAGCTGCCATTGTAACGTGTGTGTGTGTGTGTGTGTGTTCAGCTGGAGGCTTCCTTGCAGTCTGATGGAACAAGACACGTGGGTACTGGGTAGTAAAATTGCTTTTGTATGTGTGAGAAATGTGTTTGTGGTAGCTGACTTATTTTCTTGTGTACAGTGCATTCAGAAAGTATTCAGACCCCTTGACTTTTTTCAACATGTTATGTTACAGCCTTATTCTAAAATTGATTTTAAAATATTTTATGAGGAAAACAGTTTTTTCTTTCTTCGTTTTTTATTTTTTTACATTTTAGCAAATGTATTAAAAACAAATACCTTACTTGCATAAGTATTCAAACCCTTTGTGATACGACTCGTAGAAGGAATTGTCTATAGAGCTCTAGGACAGGATTGTGTCAAGGCACAGATCTGGGGGAAGGGTACCAAAACATTTCTGCAGCATTGGCGGTACCCAAGAACACACGGGCCTCCATCATTCTTAAATGGAAGAAGTTTGGAACCACCAAGACTCTTCCTAGAGCTGACCACCCGGCCAAACTGAGCAATCGGAGGAGAAGGGCCTTAGGTGATCAAGAGTCTGATGGTCACTCTGAAAGTGCTCTAGAGTTCCTTTTGTGGCGATGGGCCAGACGAAAGCCACTCTTCAGTAAAAGCCCGCTTGGAGTTTGCCAAAAGGCTCCGAAAGGACTCTCAGACCATGAGAAACAAGATTCTCTGGTCTGATGAAAACAAGATTGAACTCTTTACCTTGTGACGTTTGGCATTCATCCGGAGGATACCTGGCACCATCCCTATGTTAAGCATGGTAGTGGCAGCATTGTGGGGATGTTTTTCAGCGGCAGGGACTGGGATACTAGTCTGAGGGGAACAATGAACGGAGAAAAGTACAGAGATCCTTGATGAAAACCTGCTCCAGCGCCCTCAGGACCTCAGCCTGGGGCGACGGTTCACCTTCCAACAGGACGACGACCCTAAGCACACAACCAAGACAACACAGGAGTGGCTTCGGGACAAGTGTCTGAATGTCCTTGAGTGGCCCAGCCAGATCCCGGAGTTGAACCCGATCAAACATCTCTGGAGAGACCTGAAAATAGCTGTGCAGCGACGCTGTCAGGTTGGATGGGGAGCGCTTGAGAGGATCTGCAGAGAAGAATGGTAGAAACTCCCTGAATACAGGTGTGCCAAGCTTGTAGCGTCATACCCAAGAAGACTCGAGGCTGTAATCTCTGACAAAGGTGTTTCAACAAAGTACTGATTGAAGGGCCTGAATACTTACGTAAAAGTGATATTTTTTTTTCTTCTAAATTTGCAAACATTAATATCTAAAAAACGTTTTTGTTTTGTCATTATGGGGTATTTTGTGTAGATTTGATGAGGTGGAAAACAATTGAATCAATTTTAGAATAAGACTGTAATGTAACAAATTTGAAGAAGTCAAGGGGACTGAATACTTTTAGTATACACTGTATATTCTACTACTGGACTGCTGTACACAGGGATGGTGTTGGTGGAGGCATATATGATGTTGGGTGACTGATATTAAGTATGATACAAAAAGAGGACATTGAGAACCATGGGACAGACTGGGTCACCTTGATAGCTGGCAGCAGGGTAGTAAAATCCATACGCCATCCGAGTTAGACCCTCTTAGTTGGCATGGAGACCAGATGACCACAGACTTCCTGCCATTCCATATCCCTCCACACCTGAATACTGTAATCAGGTGTAACCTTGACATTTTCAGGTGTGTGTGTGTGTGTGTGTGTGTGTGTGTGTGTGTGTACACACACAAATACTTATCTTTTCCAAATAACAGCCCAGCACAAGGAGAACATTAGAGGACGTATGAAGTTGACCCAATAATTCAACTTCTAATTCAACCTGTGAATGTCATGGTTTCTGCTCTCATGTGTGATCACTCACCCACAACTGAACTAAAGTATATATATATATATATACTGCCAGTCTCTCTAGCTAGATACTGTAGTTTGTTTGGCAGGGTATGACACAGCAGGGCTAAAGGAGCCACATGGCCACGTTGACTTTTAATTTGCACCCCCTCCACGAGATGACACTGGTGGTGTTCATGTAGGCACGACCGGCTGCGAGTCACGGCACACTCACCGATGCACAAACGCGCACACTTTACACCCCTCATCCCTCATGTCTTTTAAAAGGACAGGTCACAGTGTTCCCAGAAAGGATATTGTTATTAGCATTATTTCAACCAGAGCTGGATCCCTCATGTATGTGTCTGCGTGGCCCCTGAGGTGTGTATGTGACTTGATATTGACCTTTTCAATTACACTTGTCATACTGTGATTGCTCCAGTCAGATAAAACAATGTGTTTTTTCTCTCCCTCCTCTCTATCCCTGCTATGGTAGCCTTTCCTTATTAGCCTCCTTCACAATATTTGACCAGGGGTTAGATTTTTGGAAAAATCCACTGAGATCACTGGGAATTCAGCCCCAGACAACAGTTTTCAGTCAGCCCCTTATTTAATCAAAGACACAGCACTAACACACACACACACCTTGAACTTCATTTCACATGTGCTCGGCCCCTCACTTTCCCAGAATGTTGCCTTTGGGGTCAGTCAGGCTAGGGAGATGTTCCAACTCCACACATTTTGTAGATAAATATTTCACATACTGGCATTGCTGCACCAACAAGCATGTCTATGTGACCGAAACGAACATTGTACTGGATGTTCCAGCGTACTATCGGTGTATCCCAAATGGCACCCTGTGGACCCTGGACAAAAAGTAGAGCACTATATAGAGAATGGGGTTTCATGTGGGACACAGCCCATGTTTGAGTGTGCATGGGTCTCCATCCTGTTCCCAGCTAAAATGCTGTCGCAGGGAAACCGGCTTTGCTCATCTCCTTGGAGCAGCTTTGAAGCACTGATGCTTCGCCAAGCAGACTGGAACCAGTGTGTGTGTGTGTGTGTGTGTGTGAGAATCTCTGAAATGTAAGATGTGGCTGAGGCATTTGTTGAAAACCATGTTGTGCACTCTTTGAATTGAAATTTAATTCAATCTATTTAAATAAGCATGGATTGATGTCTTAGCGACAATCAATGAAAGCAATATAACAGTAGAAATATTAACCTCATGGGCAGTAATGTTTACCCCGGTCCAGAGTGTCCCGGGCAGTAACGTTTACCCCGGTCCAGAGTGTCCCGGGCAGTAACGTTTACCCCGGTCCAGAGTGTCCCGGGCAGTAACGTTTACCCCGGTCCAGAGTGTCCCGGGCAGTAACGTTTACCCCGGTCCAGAGTGTCCCGGGCAGTAACGTTTACCCCGGTCCAGAGTGTCCCGGGCAGTAACGTTTACCCCGGGCAGTAACGTTTACCCCGGTCCAGAGTGTCCCGGGCAGTAACGTTTACCCCGGTCCAGAGTGTCCCGGGCAGTTTACCCGGTCCAGAGTGTCCCGGGCAGTAACGTTTACCCGGCAGGTTTACCCCGGTCCAGAGTGTCCCGGCAGCAGTCCAGAGTGTCCCGGCAGTAACGTTTACCCGGTCCAGAGTGTTTACCCCGGTCCAGAGTGTCCCGGGCAGTAACGTTTACCCCGTAATCACATTAGTCTGCTGCACTACTTTATATTCTCTCTCACAAACGCACCACATGCGTACTCATGCATGCAGACCCACACAGTGACATGGGGTGTTTTATCTCTGGTCCTTTGTGAAGCCTCTGGGTATCTCCTTCCCTCTTAACCCCTCTCTTGATTTAAGCCGGAACAGAATCTCTCTTCCTTTGATGAAAACGGGAACATCTCCTACTGAACAATTCCGAGTATTATGAGGGGAGAGATGAGTATGTTGGTAATCATTTTAAGAATCAATTTCTGTTTTTCATTAGGCTCGATGGCTCTATATTCGCTCTGTATTTCAATTAGCTTGAATGATTTTAAAGACGAGGCCACATTTTCAAGTACATGGTTACAGCAGACGAGTCCAAGGAGCCACCTGCGAACAAGGCTTCCTCTCCCTAAAAAGCTTGGTGTGACTGTGTACATTCATCTCTTCCTTTTCCCAATTCACCTGTCAAATATTGACTGTGTGTGTGTGTGTGTGTGTGTGTGTGTGTGTGTGTGTGTGTGTGTGTGTGTGTGTGTGTGTGTGTGTGTGTGTGTGTGTGTGTGTGTGTGTGTGTGTGTGTGGTTAAATCTGTTTGAGTCCTGCTAAATGAAACTTGTGTTGCTGATTTTGAACGACTTGTGTTGCTGATTTTGAGCATGAATTAAGAACAGACAACGCGACATGTTAATCATTTACCTAGTCCTTAACCCTGTTGTGTGTGTGTCACACCGGTGATCGGGAAACTCCTTCCTTATAGTCCCTTATTACCATATTCGAGGGCCACTGATGATGATTAGCGGTTGCCGAGGCGGAAGCCTGCAATTTTTATTGGTGTGGGACTGGAGATAATCAGGTGAGGCTCTCTGGGCTAGTGATGTGGTGTGTGTGTGTGAAGACTCTGCAGTAGAGAGGTGGGTTAATGAACGTTCCTACTTCAGATCTTTTTCACAAGGTTTATTTAAAAAACATTTTTTTATCAACAAACCATTTAACTAGGCAGACTTTGGTGCCGGATGATTGCAGCCTGTGTAAGCTCGTACGGAGTGTTGTGTGTGTGTGTGTGTGTGTTTTACCCTACTACTTTAGAAACCTGCTGGCTCCGGCAGCAGCATCTTCTCAATGAGACTAGACCTGTCTGATGGTAGTTGCATATCTCACACACACCGTAGTGATCGTCATCTGACGGCTGTTTTATTCAGCGTGTATAAATATATGGGTCTCTCTCTCTCTCATTTATGCATCTGTCTCCCTGGTGTATTCAGGATGATTACAATGGCTGGATTGGTTCCAGTGAATGAGTTTGTTTCGTAGTTAATGCTGCCTTATATAACAACAGATACACATAGAGGGGTAGGCGGAAGCTAGGGGGAGGGGAGTGGGGGAGAGACAGACAGACAGGGCTATAAATAGGTTGGTCCCAAGGAAACCCTAAAAGCAAACTCGAGCCCATTTCTCTCTTTTGTGTGTATGTGTGTACATGTGTGGATTTATTCCCTGACTAACAGTGTAGAGACAAAGAATCAGTGCATCTGCGACAGAAAAACACTCATAAAATATGTATTTGCTGTGCTTATATTTGTTTCTATAAACAACTTGTGCTTGCTTGTCCTCATCATATTACATCAAATCTAGCATTTTTTTATACATTTAAATTAAACATAAGTGATGCACATCAATGCATTTCACAACTTCCTCTCTTTAAACATTTATATATCCTGTATATACATCCTCCCTCCCTGTCCTTCCTGCAGATGGTATATCCTGTATATACATCCTCCCTCCCTGTCCTTCCTGCAGATAGTATATCCTGTATTTACGCCCTCCCTCCCTACCTGTCCTTCCTGCAGATAGTATATCCTGTATACGCCCTCCCTCCCTGTCCTTCCTGCAGATAGTATATCCTGTAGTTACGCCCTCCCTCCCTACCTGTCCTTCCTGCAGATGGTATATCCTGTATATACATCCTCCCTCCCTGTCCTTCCTGCAGATAGTATATCCTGTAGTTACGCCCTCCCTCCCTACCTGTCCTTCCTGCAGATGGTATATCCTGTATATACATCCTCCCTCTCTCCCTCCTCTCTTTAAACATCTCTCACAGCAGATATATCCTGTATATACATCCTCCCTCCCTGTCCTTCCTGCAGATGGTATATCATGTATTTACGTTCGCCCTCCCTCCCTTCCATGCAGATGGTTTCTCCTGTAGTTACTCCCTCCCTCCCTCCCTCCCTCCCTCCCCCCCTCCCTGTCCTTCCTGCAGATGGTATATCCTGTATTTACGTCCTCCCTCCCTACCTGTCCTTCCTGCAGATGGTATATCCTGTATTTACGTCCTCCCTCCCTCCCTCCCTACCTGTCCTTCCTGCAGATGGTATATCATGTATTTACGTTCACCCTCCCTTCCTGCAGATGGTATATCCTGTATTTACGCCCTCCCTCCCTCCCTCCCTACCTGTCCTTCCTGCAGATGGTATATCATGTATTTACTTTCGCCCTCCCTCCCTTCCTGCAGATGGTATATCCTGTAGTTACGCCCTCCCTCCCTCCCTGTCCTTCCTGCAGATGGTATATCCTGTATTTACGCCCTCCCTCCCTCCCTGTCCTTCCTGCAGATGGTATATCCTGTATTTACGCCCTCCCTCCCTCCCTGTCCTTCCTGCAGATGGTATATCCTGTATTTACGCCCTCCCTCCCTCCCTGTCCTTCCTGCAGATGGTATATCCTGTATTTACGCCCTCCCTCCATCCTGTCCTTCCTGCAGATGGTATATCCTGTATTTACGTCCTCCCTACCTCCATGTCCTTCCCCTGCCTTGTTGCACTTCTGTTTTGATGTCATCTTAAAGTTACAAGCGTCAAGGTGACCTAGAGCCAGCCAGTTGGTACAGACAGTAGGCATCCCTCATGCCATGTCTCTCAACATCATAAAGCACACCATTACCAAGAGACTAGAGATGCCCTCCATCCCTTCAGTGTCTGACAGCTCTGCCAGGAAAAGGTTAGAAGGACAAAGTAGAAGAAAGGAACTCTGTGTGTGGGAGGAGTGAGAGTTCCAGGATATAGAGGTTGGCTGGACACCTGGTTGGAATTGGAGGGTGGTTTTATGCCCTGGGGCAGGGTGATTTGGTTACCATATCGACCCTGTTCCCTCAATCTCTATCTGCACCTGGGCAGCACACAGATGAGCACCTGGGCAGCACACAGATGAGCACCTGGGCAGCACACAGATGAGCACCTGGGCAGCACACAGATGTACATGCTTGTGCACTTGTCAATTATTCCGTGGCTTGCACATTTCCCCCCCTCCTTCGCTCTGCCCCTCCTTCGCTCTGCCCCTCCTTCGCTCTGCCCCTCCTTCACTCTGCCCTATTTCATTCTCCCCATCCATGCTTTAATTTTTTATGTTTATTTATATTCACAGTACCAGTCAAAAGTTTGGACACACTTGCTCAATCATGGGATACAATCATTCTACATTGTAGAATAATATTGAAGACATCAAAACGATGAAAGTATACATGGAATCATGTAGTAACCAAAAGAGTGTTATACAAATCCAAATATTTGAGATTCTTCAAAGTAGCCACCCTTTGCCTTGACAGCTTTGCACACACTTGACATTCTCTAAACCAGCTTCATGAGGTAGTCACCTGGAATGCATTTCAATGAAAACAGGTGTACCTTGTTAATTTTTGGGGTGGCAGCGTAGCCTAGTGGTTAGAGCGTTGGACTAGTAACCGGAAGGTTGCGAGTTCAAACCCCCGAGCTGACAAGGTACAAATCTGTCGTTCTGCCCCTGAACAGGCAGTTAACCCAGGCCGTCATTGAAAATAAGAATATGTTCTTAACTGACTTGCCTGGTTAAATAAAGGTAAATTAAAATTAAATTTGGAATTTCTTTCCTTCTTAATATGTTTTGGCCAAACAGTTGTGTTGTGACAAGGTTGGGTTGGTATACACGAGATAGCCGTATTTGGTAAGGGAGGGAACAGGGTCGATATGGTAACCAAATCACCCTGCCCCAGGGCATAAAACCACCCTCCAATTCCATATCCTGGAACTCTCACTCCTCCCACACACAGGGTTAGTCCATAATATGGCAAGAAGTGCTCAAATAAGAAAAGAGAAATGACATCATTATTTTAAGACATTAAATTCTCTGGATTGACCGACATTCAAGTACTTTGAAAGTTTCAAGTGCAGTCGCAAAAAACATCAAGCGTAATGATGACACTGGCTCTTGTGAAGACTGACACACAAAAGGAAGACCCAGAGTTCCCTCTGCTGCAGAGGATAAGTTCATTAGAGTTAACAGAATTCTTAACATCAACTGTTCAGAGGAGACTGAGTGAATCGGGCCTTCATGGTGGAATTGTTGCGAAGAAACCACTACTAAAGGACACCAATGGTTCCAACTTCTGTGTCTTTGTGAGATGCAGAGTAGGTGAATGGATGATCTCCACATTTGTTGTTCCCACTGTGAAGCATGGAGGAGGAGGTGTGATGGTGCTTTGCTGGTGACACTGATTTATTTAGAATTCAAGGTCACACTTAACCAGCATGTCTACCACAGCATTCTGGAGCGATACGCCATCCTATCTGATTTGTTCTTAGTCCCACTATCATTTGTTTATATACACCTCCAGGCTGTGTAAGGGCTATTTGACCAAGAAGGAGAGTGATGGACTGCCACATCAGATGACCTGGCCTCCACAATCACCTGACCTCAACACAATAATTTTACAATCGTCTATGTATGCCTCAGGGTTTCCGTTGGGAAAATATGGCGCTGTTCAACATGACCGGTAGAGAGTAGTCCTAGGCTACTGAGTGAAGAGCTAAATAATCCTAACATTTCCACAACCTAATTTGTAGGTAAACAAATACCCCAAAAATACAAACCTGATTTAATTTATCAAGATCAGTCCCCATTTTTGTCTCGGAGCGAAACGGTGAAACGGTGCTGAAAGAGTTGGCCATACGCGGATGGTCTATTCTTCAAATCCTATTATAACAATTGGATGTGTTTCAGTAAGCAACCATCTGTTGCCTTCGTTAGCCTACTTTATTCCAATATTTCTGTAATTTTGTGATATGTATTGCCATAGTAATTCATTATGGATCCATCCAGATGTGGTTGGAAGAGAGTGCATTTGGTGGGCTATGCAATAGAGATGGGAGAAGTGACATGCCTCGCAAACAACTATTAATACATTTTAAAGTACCTAAACTCGGCAAGACTTGTGTCCTGCTGATAGCCCATCAAGGGTGGATGGCTTCTTTAGTATTCTTAAGAACTCTCGCACAGAGATGAGAAAGGGTCCTTGAATAATTCAACAATGTGTGTTATTTTTATTTTACCTTTTTTATTTAACTAGGCAAATCAGTTAACACATTTTTATTTACAATGACGACCTAGGAACAGTGGGTTAACTGCCTTGTTCAGGGGCAGAACGATAGATTTTTACCTTGTCAGCTCGGGCATGCGATCTAGCAACCTTTCGGTTACTGACCCAACCACTAGGCTGCCTGCCGCCCCATAAATTAAATAAATAAATCAATTGCAACATGTTCGGCTAAAGCGATTTGAATGCACGAATGCATTTGACTGTTTTTAATATTGTCCATCAACCAAAGACCGCATCTACCGTGGTAGAAATGTTATTGAATTCGATTAAAAACAATGCATAAGTTTATTAGGCTACTGTGTAGTGTCTTTAAATTACTACAACCCTCCTTGATCTCCTTCTCTGCAAGAGTCTATTGTCCTGCTCATTGCTCATGTGCAAATTTCTTCTTTTGTATTGGAATTACTGTATTAATTACAGTAATTTACCGTTCTCGGAGTGGAAACATTGCTTGCAGAGTTCACAACTTGTGAAAAGTGTAGCATCTACAGTGGTACAAAATATATTATTGAATTAGATTTTTTTTTAAAACTTTTTTTGTATTACGCTACTGTGCAGTTTGACAAAAAACCAAAACCGTGTTCTGACAAAGTATGAAGAAAAGTGAGTGTGAAATTGCTTTGACATTTTAACAGGTTTGGCGATCACAAAATCCGTAGGATATTAAACACTCAAATAGGCAACCGAAGCAGGAACAGCATAGGGGTTGAGTGACTCACTCATTCCTGGTTTATGTTAATGTATATTACTTAAAATGGAGTCTGGTGCTCTCTAATGTGTGGGTAGTACACTAGGAGTAAACGGATACTGGACTGCAGTCTGGAGTTTAATGATGAAGCAGAGTATACATGTGGTCTGAGTACACAGGGAAACCTTGTCTCTGAGTTTCACGAAATTGTACCAAACGGACCAGTTCGTTGCTGGCTACTTCACTGACCTTTTTATACATTCTCCAGAACATGAATATTGTTCAATTCTCAAGTTCTGTGAGGTGGAAGAAATTCCTTTGTTCTCTCTATGAAAACTCACTCTCTCTATACTGTCTGGCTATGAGAAAGAATCTCCTCCAGGAATTAATGACCTGCCTAACAGCAACCTGGGTGTAAGCGAGGGAGAGAGAGGTGGGGGGTGGGGTGCTCGCTGTACCCAAAGAGGGCGATTTGAGCACCTGGGCAGCGCACAGATGAGCACCTGGGCAGCGCACAGATGAGCACCTGGGCAGCGCACAGATGAGCACCTGGGCAGCGCACAGATGAGCACTTGGGCAGCGCACAGATGAGCACTTGGGCAGCGCACAGATGAGCACTTGGGCAGCGCACAGATGAGCACTTGGGCAGCGCACAGATGAGCACCTGGGCAGCGCACAGATGAGCACTTGGGCAGCGCACAGATGAGCACTTGGGCAGCGCACAGATGAGCACCTGGGCAGCGCACAGATGAGCACCTGGGCAGCGCACAGATGAGCACCTGGGCAGCGCACAGATGAGCACCTGGGCAGCGCACAGATGAGCACTTGGGCAGCGCACAGATGAGCACTTGGGCAGCGCACAGATGAGCACTTGGGCAGCGCACAGATGAGCACTTGGGCAGCGCACAGATGAGCACTTGGGCAGCGCACAGATGAGCACCTGGGCAGCGCACAGATGAGCACTTGGGCAGCGCACAGATGAGCACCTGGGCAGCGCACAGATGAGCACCTGGGCAGCGCACAGATGAGCACCTGGGCAGCGCACAGATGAGCACCTGGGCAGCGCACAGATGAGCACCTGGGCAGCGCACAGATGAGCACCTGGGCAGCGCACAGATGGAACTGCCAGCTAATTGTTTTATTGTTTGATGCAGGACTCTAGTGGCAAAGAGCAGAGACTCTCGGACTGAAACGCTCACACCTCCATTAATTAATGAAAATCTAGTCATACCCCATAATGACAAAGCAAAAATAGGTTTTTAGAAATGTTTGCTAATTTATCAAACATTTTTAAACAAATTCCTTGTTTACATAAGTATTCAGACCCTTTGCTATGATACTTAACATTGAGCTGAGGTGCATCCTGATTCCATTGATCATCCTTGAAGTTTCTACAACTTGATTGGAGTCCACCTGTGGTAAAGTCAATTGATTGTACATGATTTGGCAAGGCCCACACCTGTCTTATTTATTTATTTATTTTTATTTTATTTCACCTTTATTTAACCACACAGAGTTACACATGTAGTAAAACAAACATACAGTCAATAATACAGTATAAACAAGTCTATATAAAATGTGAGCAAATTAGGTGAGAAGGGAGGTAAAGGCAAAAAAGGCCATGGTGGCAAAGTAAATACAATATAGCAAGTAAAACACTGGAATGGTAGTTTTGTAATGGAAGAATGTGCAAAGTAGAAATAAAAATAATGGGGTGCAAAGGAGCAAAATAAATAAATTAATTAATTAAATACAGTTGGGAAAGAGGTAGTTGTATATAATATATAAGGTCCCACAGTTGACAGTGCATGTCAAAGCAAAAACCAAGCCATGAGGTCAAAGCAAAAACCAAGCCATGAGGTCAAAGGCATTGTCTATAGAGCTCCGAGACATTTCTGCAGCATTGAAGGTCCCCAAGAACGTAGTGGCCTCCATTCTTAAATGGAAGAAGTTTGGAACCACTAAGACTCTTCCTAGAGCTGGCCGCCTGGCCAAACTGAGTAATCGGGAGAAGGGCCTTGGTCAGGGAGGTGAGATGGGAGAACCTTCCAGAAAGACTACCATCTCTATAGTGCTCCACCAATGAGGCCTTTTTACTGAGGCGTGGCTTCGATCTGGCCACTCTACCACAAAAGACACAAGACAGCCTGCTTTGGGTTTGCCTAAAGGAACAAGATTGATCTGATGAAACCAAGATTGAACTCTTTGGCCTGAATTCCAAGTGTGTCATGTCTGGATGAAACCTGGCACCATCCCTACGGTGAAGCGTGGTGGCAGCATCATGCTGTGGGGATGTTTTTCAGCGGCAGGGACTGGGAGACTACTCAGGGTTGAGGGAAAGATGAACGGAGCAAATGATGAAAACCTGCAACGGTTCACCTTCCAACAGGACAATAAGCACACAGCCAAGACCATGCAGGAGTGGCTTCAGGACAAGTCTCTTAAATGTCCTTGAGTGGCCCAGCCAGAGCCCGATCGAACATCTCTGGAGAGACCTGAAAATGGCTGTGCATCGACACTCCCAATCCGATCTAACAGAGCTTGAGAGGATCTGCAGAGAAGAATGGTAGAAACTCCCGAACTACAGGTGTGCCAAGCTTGTAGCATCATACCCAAGAAGACTCAAGACTGTAATCACTGCCAAAGGTGCTTCATCTAAGTACTGAGTAATATACCTATGAAAACTTACTGAGTACTCGTGTAAATGTGATATTCCTTTTTTTAAATGTGTAATACATTTTCAAAACGAACTGTTTTTGCTTTGTCATTATGGGTTATTGTTTGGCGAGGGGGGGGGGACGACGACGACAATTGAATACAGTTTAGAATAAGGCTGGAACTCAACAAAATGTGGAAAAAGTCAAGGGGTCTTAATACTTTCCAAAATGCACTGTATATACAAAAGTATGTTTTCTTTCCTGCTTGAGCTGCCCTGGTCAACTCTGCCCCGGTCAACTCTGCCCCGGTCAACTCTGCCCCGGTCAACTCTGCCCCGGTCAACTCTGCCCCGGTCAACTCTTAAGTGCTGTTTGTTTTGAAGCGGAAACGTCTAGGAGCAATATTGGCTCAGCCGCGAAGTGGTAAGCCACACAAGCGGACAGAACTGGTCCGCCGAGTGCTGAAGCGTGTGCAAATATCGTCTGTCCTCGGTTGCAACACTAACGAGTTCCAATCTGCATCTGGAAGCAACGTCAGCACGAGAACTGTTAGTCAGCAGCTTCATGAAATGGTTTTCCGTGGCAGCACACAAGCCTACGATCACCATGTGAAATGCCCAGGCATCCGCTTGAGTGGTGTTAAGCCGCAATTGCATTCTGGAGCAGTGGAAATGCGTTCTCTGGAGTGATGAATCACACTTCACCATCTGTCAGTCTGACAGACGAATCTGAGTTTGACGGATGCCAGGAGAACGCTATCTGCCCGATTGCATAGTGCCAACTGTATTGTTGGTTGGAGGAGGAATAATGGTCTGTGCACAAAGTGAGGTCCATACAGATTTCTTTTTTTTTATCGGTGTGGAAGAACTTGACTGGCCTGCACAGAGCCCTGACCTCAACCCAATCGAACACCTTTGGGATGAATTGGAACGGCGACTGCGAGCCAGGCCTAATCGCCCAACACCAGTTCCCGACGTCGCTAATGCTCTTGTGGCTGAATGGAAGCAAGTCCCCCCTCCCAAGCAATGTTCCAACATGTGGATGAGATGTTCAACGAGCAGGTGTCACATACATACTTTTGGAAATGTAGTGTATAATCCTATTTTCGCATGATTGTCTCATCATACTTCAGTTCTAGTAATGATGATATTGTAATGTAGTATTATTTTTCTGTGAGCGTATATGCAGAAGATTATGCTGGATGCCACCCAACCAAGCCACCTGAATCCCCTCCAGCAGACATTCTACGCACAGTTCGCTGCATTATATTCATTATCAACCCCCTGCTGTGGCCAGCTAGCACCACGCTAGTACCACGCTAACACCAACCTCAAGCCAACTAAGCTTGCTGAATCTCCTCTCCTCTTTCCTGTTTTCGTGTCATCCAATTTTATTCCCTGTCCTTGTTCCCTCATGTCTCTGCATAACCGAAAAAGTAATTAGCACAAACAACATGACCTGAGAGAGACCGAGAGTGAGTGAGAGAGACTGCCTCTTGAGCTGGGCTGCCCGGGCATCAACACCCACATCCCTCTCGCTCCTTCTCTCCTTCGCCTGGGTGTGACTGATTCCCATCTACACTCTTGTACCTGATTGGCTAAGCCAAACGAGTTGTGTGCGTGAGTGAGCTGGTAGGAGTCGTGTACTTGCAGTGTGTGAGCGCCGGTGTGTGTGTGTGAATGCACACCCCGATTACAGAGTAGAGCTCTGCTTCTGCTATGCTTATAGCTGCTCAGTCTGACTAAACTGTTTTTATTTCTCTTTTCAGTCCATTATGGAGCAGTTCAACCCGTGCTTGCGGAACTTCGTTGCCATGGGGAAGAGTTACGAGAAGGCCCTATCCAGTGAGTACATCCTCTTCTCCTTTATCTCATCCCCCTCTTAGCCCCCCCACTCACCTCCTGTCCAGTCCAGAGGACCAGACCTGACACTATCTTGCTGTTGCTTTTTAGTCTCCTGATTTTACCTGAACTAGAGATGAGCTCAGATGCTGGTGAAGTAGCCTGTAGTCCGTTTCCTCTTGTAGCCCTTCTGATCTCTTGTAGGACTTCGCTATGAAAGATTCTGCTGGGTGCCCCTACAGAAAAACCACACGATGTTTCACGTGATCACAATGCAAAGTGTTCCCAAAAACACGTGATTTTTTTTCCCCCCCACATGTGAAATCGTGTGCTTTTTCCGTAAGAGATGCTTTCAGTTACATGGACTGATTTTGATATTTTGTTGCGAGGCTCAGGCTGCCTTCCTCATGTCATCTTAGTCTGTTCCATGTCCACATCGTGGCCTCCACTTCACCTGCATCCCTCCATGCCGTCTACCTCTTTATGTTTTTATTTGGTTGTTCAGAAGTGTGTGTGTGTGTGTGTGTCTGTGCAATACGGTTAAAGGGTGCAGGAGGACAACCATTTTGAGAAGGGGGAGGTCAGGTGGAGCTAAGAGAATAAAAATGGCCCCATAAAAGAACAACCGAACTGGTATTGAGGAGGGAGATGGAGAGAAAAAGACATTGGAGATACAGACTCCTTGTTTCTTCTACCAATGGTAAAGGAGCAGCAGCATGAACCTATTCTTTTCATCAGTGTCACATGGTCTTACAAGAGGTTCAGACGGAACCCGGAATGCTTCTATTACAATATTCTGTGCATTCTGCTTAGATCGGACATTTCAATTTACTTTTTTTCCTAACCACCGTTTTGCTTTATGAACCATGTTCTCTGAGACTGACTCCCTGTCATATGTGGTATGCATACCACCCTGCATACCACCCTGCATACCACTGCTGGCTTGCTTCTGAAGCTAAGCAGCGTTGGTCCTGGTGGGTCCCTGGATGGGAGACCAGATGCTGCTGGAAGTGGTGTTGGAGGGCCAGTAGGAGGCACTCTTTCCTCTGGTCTAAAGAAATATCCCAATGCCCCAGGGCAGTGATTGGGGACACTGCCCTGTGCAGGGTGCAGTCTTTCTGATGGGCCGTTAAACGGGTGTCCTGACTCTCTGAGGTCATTAAAGATCCCATGGCACTTATCGTAAGAGTCGGGGTGTTAACCCCGGTGTCTTGGCTAAATTCCCAATCTGGCCCTCAAACCATCACGGTCACCTAATAATCCCCAGTTTACGATTGGCTCATTCATCCCCCTCCTCTCCCCTGTAACTATTCCCCAGGTCATTGCTGTAAATGAGAACGTGTTCTCGGTCAACTTACCTGGTAAAATTACAGATAAATAAATAAATGTGTTGACCTAATAAATATCTATTTTATCCATCTATATACACATAGGGAGATACAGTATGGAGCTTGTCCAGCACTGTGGAGGTATAGGAGAACGTGTCTACTACTGTATGTGGCAGTCCATCGGGGTGTTTGGCCAGAAACCGAAAGGTTGCTCGTTAGAATCCGAGCCAATTAGTTTTTTTTTTTTTAAATGGTTGAGCTTCCCTTGAGCAAGGCACTTAACCCTAATTGCTCCCAGGTCACCGTCAATAATGGAGGATCCCTGGTCGTGACCCCACTCTCCGACGGTGTCTCATGGGGAGTGGGATATGCAAGACTGACATTTTCATTTCACACCACACCACAAAATGTTTAACCCCCCCCACCCATGTTTTCTGAGCAAATTGTTGAAGGCTGTAAAAAAAAAAACAGCAAATCAGAGCCAAGTGATTACACATTTTGGAAATCAGCCCAAGTATTGCCATGCCTAATATTGAGTTGGACCTCCTTTTGCCCTCAGAACAACCTCGGTTCGTCGGGGCATGAACTACAGGGTGTCTAAAGCATTCCACAAGGATTTTGGTCCATGTTAACTCCAATGCTTCGCACAGTTGTGTCAAGTTGCCTGGATGTCCTTTGGGGGGGTGGACCATTTTTGGTACACACGGGGAAACTGTTGAGCTTGAAAAACCCAGCAGCTTTGTAGTTCTTGACACAAGCCGGTGTGCCTGGCATCTACTACCATAACATGTTCAAAGGCTCTTAAATCTATTGTCTTGTCCATTCAACCGCTGAATAACAGACATACACAATCCATGTCTCAAGGCTAAAAAAAATTATATTTTTAACCGGTCTCTTCCCCTTCATCTACACTGACTGACGTGGATTTAACACATGACATCAATAAGGGATCATAGCTTTCACCTGGATTCACCTGGTCAGTCTGTCATGGAAAGAGCAGGTGTTCCTATTGTTTCATATGCGATCGTATACAAATGTAGGCAAGGTTTGAAATGATTGTTTTTGGTCAAATATTGTATCTGTTTAGGCTTGCAGTCAATTATGTTCCGGGTCCCTGACCATCGGTTCGAGAGAGAAAAATCACCCCCAGGCTGAACCTAGTTGGTGCTCCATGCTGTACCGGGTTCACACTTGTACATGTGCGAAACAGGACAAATGTGAGCACCTCCTATTTGATATTTTTATGAACATCCATTTTTAATAAGGATTTCTTGTTGAAATACAGTTTTCAGTTGAATAGAATGGTGGGGAATTGGACATGCTGCATTATGAATCTATGGTAGACTGGGAAAGCATGGTCCTACACAGTGTCTCCTCAGCCATGCCTCTAATGTAGTGTTGTCTCCAGCTGTAGGTTACTGGTCTCTAATGTAGGAGCAGGCAAAGAGGGTGAGAGAGGGAGAGAGAGAAAGGACTGGAGAGGGAGAGATAGACATGCAGGAAATATGAAGCTCTAAGGACCAATAAAGGAGGACTCAGTGTTGTCTGATAAGAATAAAAATAGCTACACAGCTCCAGGATGGAAAATTAAACTTCTTCATTGCAGATCAGGCGCAGATCTGAGGTTCCGGCTTAGGCTGTCGTTACAAAGGCAAAGGGCACAGCCAGCATTCAAATCACCACAGTGTGCCTCGTGGGCCTCCATACACTAACAGAAAATGTAAATATGCCAGTTCTGCCTCTGCTCTTAGGAGAAGGGAACCCATAAATCGCAACAGGGAACAAGGAGTGGTGCTTGGCTGGACTTGAGGTCCCTGGAGCTTTTGTTGACGAACATCATGATTCGGTCTAGGGAGAGAGCTTCTACAGTACCAGTCAAAAGTTTGGACACACTAATCATTTCAAGGGTGTTTCTTTGTTTTTAATATTTTTTACTTTTGTAGAATCATAGTGAAGACATCAAAACTATGAAATAACACATATGGAATCATGTAGTAACCCAAAAAGGGTTAAACAAATCTAAATGTATTTTATATTTGAGATTCTTCAAAGTAGCCACCCTTTGCCTTGATGACAGCTTTGTACGCTCTTGGCATTCTCTCAAGTTTCATGAGGAATGCTTTTCCTTGGAGATGCTGTTTGTTTGATTTTGGAGGATAGGAGAGTGTGTAGTGGATGCAGGGCTTGAATAGGATGCAATGCTTAGACTGGTATTTAGCCAGCTGTTCTGTTTAGTTTTGGGACTGGAGAAGGTGGGGCAATTTCACACAGCACACAACCGTACTGGCATCATGTTGAATGTAGGGAAATTTCACACAACCCACAAGGGTATCATGTTGAAGGTGGGGCGGAGAGACATTTCTCAACAGGGACAAGTTGTGTTGTAGAGATGGAGGAGATCCGGAAGGGTGAGGGCTGAATGGATTTTGTAGAGGGGAAGGATGGAGAGGAAGAGAAATGCGGTGAATTTGGAAGAAGATGGATGGAGTACTAAACGCATCAAGCTGCGCAGCTGATCTGGTTTACACAGATTTTACTCCTCAAGAGTGTTTTTTTTTAATTTACTTTGGAATAGGTGGGAAGAATGGATGTCTTGTCACCACCTCCCATTCTGTAGACCTATCTGCTTCGTATCGGAGGTGTAATCCTCTTTACTGTAGACACACACACACACACACACACACACACACACACACACACACACACACACAATCCACCCGACAGCAGAGCTCGAACGTCTTGTCCCAGTTAATACAGCTTTACCTGGCCTGCCACACTTCACCGCCACTCGCTCTATCCCCATTGGCTGGGATTTCTGTGGACATCGTTAAATAGCCCATCCATCCACGCAAGGGTTTACCACACCCCACTCTACAATCCACCTGTACCCTCTCGCCCACACTCTCCTATCGCACCTGGACTCAACCAAAGCTGGGCTCAGGAAGATCCGAGTGAGGGTCTCTCTTCCTGGAAGTAATCCGTCAGATTGAACCCCAGCTACAGGGCAGTAGGCTTTAGGTCCTTGGTTCTGGAGGCAAGGGCTGTTTTCAGTTCAGTAACCTCAAGACAAAGATTCTGATAAAGGTAGAGAAAGGAAATAATTGATAAAGGAAGGATTACGGGAGGAAGTTTGTGCAGACTGAGGCTTGAGAAACGATCCTCAGAGGAGAGGTGGATTGATAGATAGATAGATAGATGGAGGGACAGACAGGTTCCTCAGGAGAGGTGGACAGATGGACAGAGACATGTTCCTCAGAGGAGAGGTGGATAGATGGAGGGACAGAGACAGGATCCTCAGAGGAGAGGGGGATAGATGGAGGGACAGAGACAGGATCCTCAGAGGAGAGGTGGACAGATGGACAGAGATGGGTTCCTCAGAGGAGAGGTGTATAGATGAAGGGACAGAGACTGGATCCTCAGAGGAGAGGTGGATAGATGGAGGGACAGAGACAGGTTCCTCAGAGGAGAGATGGAGGGACAGAGACAGGTTCAAGCCCTTCTGTTGTTAGACAATCAATTTTGTCTCTTAACTTTGAAGTGGGAAGGAATATTGCTAATGATACAGCAAAGGCTGTTGGGTAGTATTCCCATATGACTGTAGCACTCTATCACAGGAGGCTGCTGAGAGGAGGATGTCTCATAATAATGACTGGAATGGAATCAATGGAATGGTATCAAACACATGGAAAACATGTTTAATGTGTTTACCATTCCGTTGATTCCATTCCAGCCGTTACTATGAGCACGTCCTCCCCAATTAAGGTGCATGGGGATGCCAGTGCTCAGTAAAGACCGTTAACCGTTTTAGAACGTATTTAAATGGTTCACCATGCAGTGAATCCATATTCAGGATGTATTTTGGGTAACACTTTATTTAAAATGGCACTTCCGTAATATTTTAATGTTACGAACTAAGAAACTGTGCAGTAACCGTCTATGTTTAGTATGACTGCTTGGTCACATGGTTTAGTAAAGCTGTGACACTCCTTATCAATATGGATCAGCTCAAGGTCATACTCGGTCAGCTTCTCGGCCTTCCTCTCTCTTTCCTCTCGTTGTGACCACCACTCCCTAAACGACTTACCCCTGACCTGGTCTTATTCACCATGACTTCCCATTCCCTTCTTCTAGCTGCCTGGTGCAGGACTGTGTGGGTGAGCCATGCTTGCTGTGTGTGTAAATTCCCTGGACGGAGACCTGAGTCGCAGAGGTCGTAGGCAGAACGGTCTATCTTGCCTTCCCTGGTCTTCCCTTGCTTTACTTTCTCTGGCCTCTGTTTCGTGTAGTTCTTCTTTTCATTCAGCATCTGCTCTGTCCACCAGTAGTTACTGCACTTTCCTCTCGAGCCACCATTGTTATTTGTAGCATTAGCTCTTTTCATTGTAGCATTAGCTCTTTTCATTGTAGCATTAGCTCTTTTCATTGTAGCATTAGCTATTTTCATTGTAGCATTAGCTCTCTTCATTGTAGCATTAGCTCTCTTCATTGTAGCATTAGCTCTTTTCATTGTAGCATTAGCTCTTTTCATTGTAGCATTAGCTCTTTTCATTGTAGCATTAGCTCTCTTCATTGTAGCATTAGCTCTCTTCATTGTAGCATTAGCTCTCTTCATTGTAGCATTAGCTCTCTTCATTGTAGCATTAGCTCTCTTCATTGTAGCATTAGCTCTTTTCATTGTAGCATTAGCTCTTTTCATTGTAGCATTAGCTCTTTTCATTGTAGCATTAGCTCTCTTCATTGTAGCATTAGCTCTCTTCATTGTAGCATTAGCTCTCTTCATTGTAGCATTAGCTCTCTTCATTGTAGCATTAGCTCTCTTCATTGTAGCATTAGCTCTCTTCATTGTAGCATTAGCTCTCTTCATTGTAGCATTAGCTCTCTTCATTGTAGCATTAGCTCTCTTCATTGTAGCATTAGCTCTCTTCATTGTAGCATTAGCTCTCTTCATTGTAGCATTAGCTCTCTTCATTGTAGCATTAGCTCTCTTCATTGTAGCATTAGCTCTCTTCATTGTAGCATTAGCTCTCTTCATTGTAGCATTAGCTCTCTTCATTGTAGCATTAGCTCTCTTCATTGTAGCATTAGCTCTCTTCATTGTAGCATTAGCTCTCTTCATTGTAGCATTAGCTCTTTTCATTGTAGCATTAGCTCTTTTCATTGTAGCATTAGCGCTTTTCATTGTAGCATTAGTGCTTTTCATTGTAGCTGCTTGTAGCATTAGCGCTTTTCATTGTAGCATTAGCGCTTTTCATTGTCGCCAGTGGTAGCTTGTATCCTTTTCCATTGTAACTTGAAGTAGCCTTTTACGTAGTAGCCTGTTGTAGCCTTGCTATAGAACTTTCCTTTGTACTTTGTACTAGCCTAGCTCTTTCCATTGTAGCAATTACTCTTTTCATTGCAGCATTTAGCCCCTTCCCTAATTGACTGGGGCTATAGCTATAGGGGAGGGATGCTGGGGTGACGATTACGTTAATGTCCAATATTTCCACTCCGCCCCTGATCTGACGCCCAATGCTTCCATGTTTCCAGGTGTCACATTTGCTGCAAAGGGCTACTTCGAGGCACTGGTGAGGATGGGAGAGATGGCCAGCGAAAGTCAAGGCTCTAAGGATCTTGGTGAGTCCTAGTTGTGGCAATAGGGGGTTGCAGCACCCCTAGTGGGGTAGAGGGGGGTTGCATGGAGACATGCCAGACAGGGCTGGATGGTTGTGGGTGTGAATGGGAATTGATGGTTTGAAAAGGACAAGCAGCCGATGCACCGCCTGAAACTGGATCTACACACAAACACACGCGTGTACAGCAAACATGTTGAAACGCACTCAAGCAAATCCTGTTGTAGTTGTTTTATAGTCAGTTATTTTAAGACTCTGCAATTGGGAAGGAGAGCTTACAGTGTTCTTGCATTCACCACTGAGGCAATCGCGTCCCCTTACAGTTCATCTCTGATATTTGATATGGAAATTTAGTTTTGTTGGGTTCGAGCTTGAAATATATTTATTCTTGTTACCAGCTCGTTCATGTGTTTCCTCTCTCATCCTTATGGAAACATTCTGTCTCTGAGACGGGCCCCTTTTGTACTTTGCCTCCGGTCACATACACATTTGAACGTTGATCATCTGATCTAACCCACAATACGTTAATCACTACTACTAGGCCACTTGCATAGTTATAAATGTACTAAAACGTGCGCCGGTCAATTAGTCAGTTTCCAACAGTTTACCTCTTGTTTTGCCTCAACTTTCTCTGAATTATGTTTTTATTTTGTATTGTAGCCCAGAGTAAGTAAATATTCAATTGAATTTCAAAACATTATCATGTTGCGGATTTTCTTTTCATTCATAACATTCAATAGGGATTATTGGTAATGTTTCTTAATTGGACTGTTTTGGGGCTGTTGACTTCTCTCTTGTCCTTTTACAGTCAGAACAGTTTTCACACGGGAACAGCTACAACCTGTGAATGGACCAGTTTGGGTTGTATTGGTCTGTTAGGCTGACGCACACTTAGAGGTGGAGAAAGACGAAGGATGGTGCTGTGGCTGGGGGATGGGGTGTAGACTGGTGATGGTGGGAGGGCAAGGGTCAGATTGGAGGTGAAACTGGTAGGATGGTGCTGTGGCGGGGGATAGGGTGTAGACTGTGGTGATGGTGGGAGGGCAAGGGTCAGATTGGAGGTGAAACTGGTAGGATGGTGCTGTGGCGGGGGATAGGGTGTAGACTGTGGTGATGGTGGGAGGGCAAGGGTCAGATTGGAGGTGAAACTGGTAGGATGGTGCTGTGGCGGGGGATAGGGTGTAGACTGTGGTGATGGTGGGAGGGCAAGGGTCAGATTGGAGGCAAGATGGGGAGGTGAAACTGGTTGGATGGTGCTGTGGCGGGGGATAGGGTGTAGACTGTGGTGATGGTGGGAGGGCAAGGGTCAGATTGGAGGCAAGATGGGGAGGGGAAACTGGTTGGATGGTGCTGTGGCGGGGGATAGGGTGTAGACTGTGGTGATGGTGGGAGGGCAAGGGTCAGATTGGAGGCAAGATGGGGAGGGGAAACTGGTAGGATGGTGCTGTGGCGGGGGATAGGGTGTAGACTGTGGTGATGGTGGGAGGGCAAGGGTCAGATTGGAGGCAAGATGGGGAGGGGAAACTGGTAGGATGGTGCTGTGGCGGGGGATAGGGTGTAGACTGTGGTGATGGTGGGAGGGCAAGGGTCAGATTGGAGGCAAGATGGGGAGGGAAACTGGTAGGATGGTGCTGTGGCGGGGGATAGGGTGTAGACTGTGGTGATGGTGGGAGGGCAAGGGTCAGATTGGAGGCAAGATGGGGAGGGGAAACTGGTAGGATGGTGCTGTGGCGGGGGATAGGGTGTAGACTGTGGTGATGGTGGGAGGGCAAGGGTCAGATTGGAGGCAAGATGGGGAGGGGAAACTGGTTGGATGGTGCTGTGGCGGGGATAGGGTGTAGACTGTGGTGATGGTGGGAGGGCAAGGGTCAGATTGGAGGTGAAACTGGTAGGATGGTGCTGTGGCGGGGGATAGGGTGTAGACTGTGGTGATGGTGGGAGGGCAAGGGTCAGATTGGAGGTGAAACTGGTAGGATGGTGCTGTGGCGGGGGATAGGGTGTAGACTGTGGTGATGGTGGGAGGGCAAGGGTCAGATTGGAGGTGAAACTGGTAGGATGGTGCTGTGGCGGGGGATAGGGTGTAGACTGTGGTGATGGTGGGAGGGCAAGGGTCAGATTGGAGGTGAAACTGGTAGGATGGTGCTGTGGCGGGGGATAGGGTGTAGACTGTGGTGATGGTGGGAGGGCAAGGGTCAGATTGGAGGCAAGATGGGGAGGTGAAACTGGTTGGATGGTGCTGTGGCGGGGGATAGGGTGTAGACTGGTGATGGCAGCAAGTGGTCTCTTCCGATGACATCTGTAAGAAATGTCTACATTAAGACTCCAGCATGCTCCACTGCAGTTATTTCTTCAACAGCTTTATGTTTTTATTGATATCTATTGGTTTTTATGGTTGCAGTCATATACATCGGTAAGAAAAAGTATGTGAAACCTTTTGGAATTACCTGGATTTCTGCATAAATTTGTCATAAAATGTGATCTCATCTTCATTGAAGTCACAACAATAGAGAACCACATCCTGCTTAAACTAATAACAAACAAACAATGTTTTCATGTCTATTGAACACACCGTGTAAACATTCACAGTGCAGGGTGGGAAAAGCATGTGAACCCTTGGATTTAATAACTGGTTGATCCTCCTTTGGCAGCAATAATCTCAACCAAACGTATCCTGTAGTTGTGGATCAGACCTGCACAACGGTCAGGAGGAATTTTGGGCCATTCCTCTTTAGAAAACTGTTTCAGTTCAGCAATATTCTTGATATGTCTGGCTGTGAACCGCTCTCTTGAGGTCATGCCACAGCATCTCAATATCTAACCAACATCTCCAATCTTGTCTCATTGATTGGACTCCAGGTTAGCTGACTCCTGACTCCAATTAGCTTTCGGAGAAGTTATTAGTCTAGGGGTTCACATGCTTTTTACAACCTACACTGTGAATGTTTAAATTATGTATTCAATATAGACAAGAAAAATACAATAATTTGTGTGTTATTAGTTGAAGCACACTGGGTTTGCCTATTGTTGTGACTTGGATGAAGATCAGATCAAATTTGATGACCAATTTATTCTGAAATAAAAGGGTTCATACTTTTCTTGCCACTGTATGTATACAGCCTATATAGATTCAGCTTCATGTTTTCAGTCAGACCGAGTCACATGTTTGAAGAATGGGACTGTCTCGCCTCCTGAATCTGAGCACTGTGTAGTTAACACTCACTCACTCACTCACTCTGAGGGGAATTTGGATAGCAGACAGCTGTGGCTTGGAGGGAAGAGGTGAGAGGTCAGAGGTGAGATGGGAAAATAGAAAAGAAAAGCTCTCAACATTCATTATTCAGACCTTGTCTTCCTTTTTTTTTTTGTCCTTTCACATTTTGTCTGATGGTTTCATCTCTTCATTCCTCCACTTAGCCTCTCTCTCTCTCTCTCTCTCTCTCTCTCTCTCGCTCTCTCTCTCTCTCTCTCTCTCTCTCTCTCTCGCTCTCTCTCTCGCTCTCTCTCTCGCTCTCTCTCGCTCTCTCTCGCTCGCTCTCTCTCGCTCTCTCTCGCTCTCTCTCGCTCTCTCTCGCTCGCTCTCTCTCTCTCTCTCTCGCTCTCGCTCTCGCTCTCGCTCGCTCTCTGTGAATACTGATTGAACTGCGTTTGATTGCCTACTCCAATCTGAACCTTTTTACCTTTTTATAGTCTGTATTCAGCCTCAGTGACAGTATCTGTGCCGTGATCGGATTCCAACACAGCACTCCGTCCGTATTAGTAGCGAAGCCATTCGTTCAGAGGAGGATTTCTTATTGCAGAAAATAGTATGCTAGAGCAGAAGACCCCATTAATGAGGCTGCTGGTTTAATTAATGCTACATCCCAGTGACCTCATCTTAAACTGTCCATAAACACGTGTTCATCCATCTCCATATTGGTTCTGTCCTCTCTATTGTCCCTCATCTATGTGTGTGTGCTCTGCGTTATATGAGGTCCTTTGGTTGTTTTTGCATCCCTAGCTATGACTCAGCACAATTATCCATCCTCCCTCTAATCCCTCTGCAGTCAGTGACAGGCAGGGTTGAAGAGAGGCGACTGATGCTGTCTCTGGACATCAGTGTGCCTAAAGGGGTGTGTGTGTGTGTCTTCTGACAGTACTTGCAAGTATGATGTTCAAAACATCACAAGATGATGTTTTACGTGTTTGTTCCTTGTAGTTTAATTACATTTACATTTAAGTCATTTAGCAGACGCTCTTAATGGCATCTCAGTCAGGCTAGCCTGCAGTGATAGTGTGATTGCATGATCAGCCATTCCACCTTCACACGGTAATGAAAGAGGTGTACATTCCAGTTAACTACAGTCTGTTTGTATTCGACAGCTGACTGTTTGTAAGACGAGAGAGGGACGCAGAAAGGCATTACTATAGCCTGAGGGATAAACATTGAATAGTCTACAACATGACAACATGACACAATGTTCCTAACGCCAGCCCATTACATTGTTGGTCAGCCCCAGTGTAGTCTAGTCAGCCCCAGTGTAGTCCAGTCAGCCCCAGTGTAGTGTAGTCTAGTCAGCCCCAGTGTAGTGTAGTCTAGTCAGCCCCAGTGTAGTGTAGTCTAGTCAGCCCCAGTGTAGTGTAGTCTAGTCAGCCCCAGTGTAGTGTAGTCTAGTCAGCCCCAGTGTAGTGTAGTCTAGTCAGCCCCAGTGTAGTGTAGTCTAGTCAGCCCCAGTGTAGTGTAGTCTAGTCAGCCCCAGTGTAGTGTAGTCTAGTCAGCCCCAGTGTAGTGTAGTCTAGTCAGCCCCAGTGTAGTGTAGTCTAGTCAGCCCCAGTGTAGTGTAGTCTAGTCAGCCCCAGTGTAGTGTAGTCTAGTCAGCCCCAGTGTAGTGTAGTCTAGTCAGCCCCAGTGTAGTCTAGTCAGCCCCAGTGTAGTCTAGTCAGCCCCAGTGTAGTGTAGTCTAGTCAGCCCCAGTGTAGTGTAGTCTAGTCAGCCCCAGTGTAGTGTAGTCTAGTCAGCCCCAGTGTAGTGTAGTCTAGTCAGCCCCAGTGTAGTGTAGTCTAGTCAGCCCCAGTGTAGTGTGGTCTAGTCAGCCCCAGTGTAGTGTGGTCTAGTCAGCCCCAGTGTAGTGTGGTGTAGTCAGCCCCAGTGTAGTGTGGTGTAGTCAGCCCCAGTGTAGTGTGGTGTAGTCAGCCCCAGTGTAGTGTGGTGTAGTCAGCCCCAGTGTAGTGTGGTGTAGTCAGCCCCAGTGTAGTGTGGTCTAGTCAGCCCCAGTGTAGTGTGGTCTAGTCAGCCCCAGTGTAGTGTGGTCTAGTCAGCCCCAGTGTAGTGTGGTGTAGTCAGCCCCAGTGTAGTCAGCCCCAGTGTAGTCAGCCCCAGTCTAGTCAGCCCCAGTGTAGTCTAGTCTAGTCAGCCCCAGTGTAGTCAGTCAGCCCCAGGGAGGAATGGATGGGAAGAGGAGTGTTGGGATGGAGGGATAGGAGGGACGTCAGCGCTCTGCTGTGGCATGAAGCAGAAACGCTTTTCCAGCCTGCTCACTTTCATTATCCACAGGCCCCATGATTCTGTCTCTCTTTCTCCTTGTCAGTTGGCTTTTCATAGCCAAGCATTGAGGTCGAGAGACGAAACCTAAGATCACACAGGACACTAGATAAGACAGGAGAATTAGACCAGATATGACAGACTGACCCTGTCTTTGGGGGTTCCAGTCAAGATTCTAGCATTCGTATTTATCGCTAGCTGTGATAAAGTTTTAGTGTCTTATCCGGAGAGTAGAGCGTTGCAGTAGTCTAATCTTGAAATGACAAAAAGCATGGATTTAGTTATTCTGCATCATTTTTTTTGATAAACATTTTCAGATTTTGGTAATGTTACAAGGATCGAAAAAGGCTGCTCTTGAAATATTTTATGTCCGTCGAGAGATCAGGGTCCAGAGTTCAGTTTAATTTGAGACGGCTGTACATCAATCGAGATGCATTGTCCGATCCAAGAACAGAGATTTTTGTTTCTTGGGACCTAGAACTAGCATCTCTTTGTCCGAATTTAAAAGTAAAACATTTGCCGCCTTTCACTTCCTTATGTCTGAAACACAGGCTTCCAGGGAAGGCTATTTTCGGGCTTCATCATGTTTTCATTGAAATGTACAGCTGTCAGTGGTCTGCATAGCAGTGAAAGTTGACATTGTTTTTCTGAATGACGTCACCAAGAGGTAGCATATATAGTGAAAACAGTAGTGGTCCGAGAACAGAATATTGAGGAACACCTAACCTTACCATTGAATTGTCAGAGGACAAACCATCCACAGAGACTGATATCTTTCTGACAGATAAGATCTAAACCAGGCAAGAACTTGTCCGCACAGACCAATTAGGGTTTCCTACTTTCCAAAAGAAAGATTAGGGGTCGAAAGTGGCACTAAGGTCGAGGATCACAAGGACCGGAGCAGAGCCTTGGTCTGACACCAGTTACAGCTGTTGTCTATGATGGGGTCTAAAACCAGACTGGAGTATTTCCTATACATGGGCAACTGCTTTAAACATTTTTTTTAGACAAATGGGAGATTTGGAATAGGCCAATGTATTTATTATTAACGTGGCACCGTCATGGCATCGAATGCCACCTTTCCAACAAGTCAGTTCAACAAATATCTGCCCTGCTAGAGCTGCCCTGGTAAACTATAAGTGCTGTTATTGTGAAGTGGAAATGTCTAGGAGCAACAACGGCTCAGCCGCTAGGTGGGTGCTGAAGCGTGTAGCGCGTAACAATCGTCTTTGCTCGGGTGCAACACTCATTACGGAGTTCCAAACTGCCTCTGGAAGCAACGTCAGCACAATAACTGTTCGCTGGGAGCTTCATGAAATGAGTTTCCATGGCCAAGCAGCCGCACACAAGCCTAAGATCACCGTGCGCAATGCCAAGCGTCAGCTGGAGTGGTGTAAAGCTCGCCGCCATTAGACTCTGGAGCAGTGGAAACGCGTTCTCTGGAGTGATGAATCACACTTCACCTTCTGTCAGTCCGACGGATGTATCTGGGTTTGGCGGATGCCAGACCAAATCAAATCAAAGTTTATTTGTCACATACACATGGTTAGCAGATGTTAGTGCGAGTGTAGCGAAATGCTTGTGCTTCTAGTTCCGACAATGCAGTAATAACCAACAAGTAATCTAGCTAACAATTCCAAAACTACTACCTTATAGACACAAGTGTAAGGGGATAAAGAATATGTACATAAAGATATATGAATGAGTGATGGTACAGAGCGGCATAGGCAAGATACAGTAGATGGTATTGAGTGCAGTATATACATATGAGATGAGTATGTAAACAAAGTGGCATAGTTAGTGGCTAGTGATACATGTATTACATAAGGATGCAGTAGATGATATAGAGTACAGTATATACGTATACATACTGTATGAGATGAATAATGTAGGGTATGTAAACATTATATTAGGTAGCATTGTTTAAAGTGGCTAGTGATATATTTTACATTTCCCATCAATTCCCATTATTAAAGTGGCTGGAGTTAAGTCAGTGTCAATGACCAGTGTGTTGGCAGCAGCCACTCAATGTTTAGTGGTGGCTGTTTAACAGTCTGATGGCCTTGAGATAGAAGCTGTTTTTCAGTCTCTCGGTCCCAGCTTTGATGCACCTGTACTGACCTCGCCTTCTGGATGATAGCGGGGTGAACAGGCAGTGGCTTGGGTGGTTGCTGTCCTTGATGATCTTTATGGCCTTCCTGTGACATCGGGTGGTGTAGGTGTCCTGGAGGGCAGGTAGTTTGCCCCCGGTGATGCGTTGTGCAGACCTCACTACCCTCTGGAGAGCCTTACGGTTGTGGGCGGAGCAGTTGCCGTACCAGGCGGTGATACAGCCCGACAGGATGCTCTCGATTGTGCATCTGTAGAAGTTTGTGTGCTTTTGGTGAGAAGCCTAATTTCTTCAGCCTCCTGAGGTTGAAGCGGCGCTGCTGCGCCTTCTTCACGATGCTGTCTGTGGGTGGACCAATTCAGTTTCTGTGATGTGTACGCCGAGGAACTTAAAATTTACTACCCTCTCCACTACTGTTCCATCGATGTGGATAGGGGGGGGGTGTTCCCCCTGCTGTTTCCTGAAGTCCACAATCATCTCCTTAGTTTTGTTGACGTTGAGTGTGAGGTTATTTTCCTGACACCACACTCCGAGGGCCCTCACCTCCTCCCTGTAGGCCGTCTCGTCGTTGTTGGTAATCAAGCCTACCACTGTTGTGTCGTCCGCAAACTTGATGATTGAGTTGGAGGCGTGCGTGGCCACGCAGTCGTGGGTGAACAGGGAGTACAGGAGAGGGCTCAGAACGCACCCTTGTGGGGCCCCAGTATTGCGGATCAGCGGGGTGGAGATGTTGTTGCCTACCCTCACCACCTGGGGGCTGCCCGTCAGGAAGTCCAGTACCCAGTTGCACAGGGCGGGGTCAAGACCCAGGGTCTCGAGCTTGATGACGAGCTTGGAGGGCTTGGAGCTTGGAGGGTTAAATGCCGAGCTGTAGTCAATGCACAGCATTCTCACGTCGGTATTACTCTTGTCCAGATGGGTTAGGGCAGTGTGCAGTGGTTGAGATTGCATAGTCTGTGGACCTATTTGGGCGGTAAGCAAATTGGAGTGGGTCTAGGGTGTTAGGTAGGGTGGAGATTATATGGTCCTTGACTAGTCTCTCAAAGCACTTCATGATGACGGTACTGAGTGCTACGTAGTCGTTTAGCTCAGCTACCTTAGCTTTCTTGGGAACAGGAACAATGGTTGCCCTCTTGAAGCATGTGGGAACAACAGACTGGGATAGGGATTGATTGAATATGTCCGTAAACACACCAGCCAGCTGGTCTGCGCATGCTCTGAGGGCGCGACTGGGGATGCCGTCGGCCTGCAGTCTTGCGAGGGTTGACACGAGAGTCCGCATGTTTTAGTTGCGGGCAGTGTCAGTGGCACTGTACTGTCCTCAAAGCGGGCAAAAAAGTTATTTAGTCTGCCTGGGAGCAAGACATCCTGGTCCGTGACGGTGCTGGTTTTCTTTTTGTAATCCGTGATTGACTGTAGACCCTGCCACATACCTCTTGTGTCTGAGCCGTTGAATTGAGATTCTACTTTGTCTCTATACTGACGCGTAGCTTGTTTGATTGCCTTGCGGAGGGAATAGTTACACTGTTTGAATGCTGTCATGTTTCCAGTCACCTTGCCCTGATTAAAAGCAGTGGTTCGTGCTTTCAGTTTCACGCGAATGCTGCCATCAATCCCCGGTTTCTGGTTTGGGAATGTTTTAATCGTTGCTATGGGAACGACATCTTCAACGCACGTTCTAATGAACTCGCACACCGAATCAGCGTATTCGTCAATGTTGTCGTCTGACGCAATACGGAACATATCCCAGTCCACGTGATGGAAGCAGTCTTGGAGTGTGGAATCAGATTGGTCGGACCAGCGTTGAACAGACCTCAGCGCGGGAGCTTCTTGTTTTAGTTTGTCTGTAGGCAGGGATCAACAAAATGGAGTCGTGGTCAGCTTTTCCGAAAGGAGGGCGGGGCAGGGCCTTATATGCGTCGCGGAAGTTGGAATAGCAATGATCCAAGGTTTTTCCAGCCCTGGTTGCGCAATCGATATGCTGATAAAATTTAGGGAGTCTTTTTTTCAGATTAGCCTTGTTAAAATCCCCAGCTACAATGAATGCAGCCTCCGGATATATGGATTCCAGTTTGCAAAGAGTCAAATAAAGTACGTTCAGAGCCATCGATGTGTCTGCTTGGGGGGGGGGATATATATGGCTGTGATTATAATCGAAGAGAATTCCCTTGGTAGATAATGCGGTCCACATTTGATTGTGAGGAATTCTAAATCAGGTGAACAGAAGGACTTGAGTTCCTGTATGTTGTTTTGGCCACACCACGTCACGTTAACCATAAAGCATACGCCCCCGTCCCTCTTCTTACCAGAAAGATGTTTGTTTCTGTCGGCGCGATGCGTGGAGAAACCAGCTGGCTGCACCGTCTCCGATAGCGTCTCTCCAGTGAGCCATGTTTCCGTGAAGCAAAGAACGTTACAGTCTCTGATGTCCCTCTGGAATGCTACCATTGCTCGGATTTCATCAACCTTGTTGTCAAGAGACTGGACATTGGCGAGGAGAATGCTAGGGAGTGATGCACAATGTGCCCGTCTCCGGAGTCTGACCAGAAGAACGCTTCGTTTTCCCCTTTTTCCAAGTCGTTTTTTGGGGTCGCTGGCTGGGATCCATTCCGTTGTCCTGGGTGAAAGGCAGAACACAGGGTCCGCTTCGCGAAAGTCATATTCTTGGTCGTACTGATGGTGAGTTGACGCTGCTCTTATGTTCAGTAGTTCTTCTCGACTGTATGTAATGCAATCTAAGTTGACCTGGGGTACCAATGTAAGAAATAATACGTAAAAAAACAAACTGCATAGTTTCCTAGGAACGCGAAGCGAGGCGGCCATCTTTGTAGGCGCCGGAAGTTTGTAGTGGCAGCTGTAAAGTTTGGGGGAGGAGGAATAACTGTCTGAGACTGGTTTTCATGGTTTGGGCTAGGTCCCTTAGTTCCAGTGAAGGGAAAGCTTAACACTACAGCAAACAATGACTTTCTAGACGATTCTGTGCTTCCAAAATTGTGGCAACAGTTTGGGGAAGGCCTTTTCCTGTTTCAGCATGACAATGCTCCTGTGCACAAAGTGAGGTCCATACAGAATGGTTTGTTGAGATCAGTGTGGAAGAACTTGACTGGACTGCACAGATCCCTGACCTCAACCCCATTGAACACCTTTTGAGATTAATTTGAACTCTGACTGCGAGCCAGGCCTAATCGCCCCAACATCAGTGCCCGACCTCACTAATGCTCTTGTGGCTGAATGGAAGCAAGTCCCCGCAGAAATGTTCCAACATCTAGTGGAAAGCCTTCCCAGAAGAGTGGAGGCTGTAATAGCAGCAATGTTCCAACATCTAGTGGAAAGCCTTCCCAGAAGAGTGGAGGCTGTTATAGCAGCAATGTTCCAACATCTAGTGGAAAGCCTTCCCAGAAGAGTGGAGGCTGTAATAGCAGCAATGTTCCAACATCTAGTGGAAAGCCTTCCCAGAAGAGTGGAGGCTGTTATAGCAGCAAGGGGGGGGGGACACTCCACATTAATGCCCATGATTTTGGCATAAGATGTTCGACAAGCCGGTGTCAAGTAGTGTATATACTTGATCATTACAATAAATTATTATTAAATGACGAGTGGTTGAAGAGCGTGAAAAGCAATTTATGCAGTTGCAATTGCTGTCCTTAGTCAGCTACCTAAATGGACCAGTCCAGATGATTCCTCCATAACTTTTGCCTGTGAGACATTTACATAATTTAAGTCAAACCAGAAGTGATAATCCAACACGTCAGTAGCTACATGAATTCAATCTACCCAGGGAGAAACACTCCCTGTTCTCCAAATCACATTTTCTAAGCCATTTGGCTTTTCTCTCAAACTGAACTCCTAGGAGACATCCCCAAATGTCACCCTATACCCGATGGACCCTGGTCAGAAGTAGTGCATTGTGTGTGTGTATATAGGGAATATGATTTGATTTGGGATGCATCCAGCTTCCCTGTTCTAGGTTATATAAAGGGAGGGTATTTTTTTAAGGTGAGGGGCTCCGCTAGAGATCACGTGGGGATAAATAATGTAGATGTCTCTAACGTGCGGCAGTGTCAGGGGAATGGAACTGCGCTGCACACACAGGACTGAATAATGATACAACTTTACCCCTGAGGTGTATATGCAGTAGTTACAATACTGCAGTGATGCATAATTTTTTTTCTCTCCTCCCTTTTTGGGGCGTGTGTCTGTGTCCTTCGTTATATCATAAATCAGTGTGATTACCTACAAAAGACAGAGCCCAAGTGCACACTACTTCCTCATAGAACACGACATGTTGAACATAAGGTACTTGTAGCCTTTTGGCTTGTGAATACAGAGACGGCTTCTTCCTGCCATGTTATAGGCTGTGGGCAGTTGTTATAAGATTTGTCATATTTGTTTTCCTGTACTGAAGAGAAACTAACACGAGTGTCATGTATGTGAGGTTTTAAACATGCGTGACCTGTCATACACATCTGGAGCACAGTACATGTGTGGCGTTGTGTTGCAGCTGTTTTCCAGTTGGCTATTTATGATGCTGCTTCCAGAGATGAGAGCCACAGGGTCTCGGCTTAATAATGGTACAGTCAAGCTGTTCTCCTCCCACACCAGAAATCAGACTGGTGGCCTACTCACACACACTAGTACACTCACTCATCTACACTAGGCTACCCTGCCGGGGCGTTGGACTAGTAACCGGAAGGTTGTGAGTTCAAACCCCCCAGCTGACAAGGTACAAATCTGTCGTTCTGCCCCTGAACAGGCAGTTAACCCACTGTTCCCAGGCCGTCATTGAAAATAAGAATTTGTTCTTAACTGACTTGCCTGGTTAAATAAAGGTAAAAATAAAAAAAATGTACACACACACACACACTATACTGTACACACACACACACTATACTGTACACACACACACACTATACCGTACACACACACACTATACCGTACACACACACGCACTATACCGTACACACACACACACGCACTATACCGTACACACGCACTATACCGTACACACGCACTTGGGTTTCACTTCGCCTCTCACATTTAACTGTTTCAACCCTGTTGTTATTCCTAAAGCGTTATTCCATTATTAATAGCCCCTATTCCATTGTTAATAGCCCCTATTCCACTACTAGCCCCTATTCCACCACTAGACCGATTCCATTAATGACCCCCTATTCCACTACTAGCCCCTATTCCAATACTGGCCCCACTGCTAGCCCCTATTCCGCCGCTAGCCCCTATTCCGCCGCTAGCCCCTATTCCGCTACTAGCCCCGCCGCTAGCCCCTGTTCCGCAGCTAGCCCCTGTTCCGCCACTAGCCCCTATTCCACCGCTAGCCCCTATTCCACTACTAGCCCCGCCACTAGCACCTATTCCGCCGCTAGCCCCTGTTCTGCCGCTAGCCCCTATTCCACTACTAGCCCCGCCACTAGCCCCTGTTCTGCCGCTAGCCCCTGTTCTGCCGCTAGCCCCTGTTCTGCCACTAGCCCCTGTTCTGCCGCTAGCCCCTGTTCCGCCGCTAGCCCCTGTTCTGCCGCTAGCCCCTGTTCTGCCGCTAGCCCCTGTTCTGCCGCTAGCCCCTGTTCCGCCGCTAGCCCCTGTTCCGCCGCTAGCCCCTGTTCTGCCGCTAGCCCCTGTTCCGCCGCTAGCCCCTGTTCCGCCGCTAGCCCCTGTTCTGCCGCTAGCCCCTGTTCCGCCGCTAGCCCCTGTTCCGCTACTAACACCTGTTCCATTAATAGCCCCTGTTCCGCCCCTAGCCCCTAATACACAATCACTGACTCATAAAATATCCATTCACACAAGCGAGGACACCTTTCTATTCTGTGTGCCATGGTCTGTCTCTCACACAGCATCGTACTAAGAACACAAATTAAATAGGCAGTCACTTTAGTCAGAGTTGATATACAAGTTATTCTAAGCACAAGTGGAGGCTTTTAAAAATTCAACAACTTCATCCGTCTCTTTGAGAAGGAAAGGATGGATGCTCAGTGATTTGTTACACTGCAGCAGAGGTCAGAGTCAGACTACCCCCACCAGCTCTCTCCATCCCTCCCTCTCTCAATCTGGACGCCCACGCAATGATGTAGGAGCCTACGCAGGCAGGCAGGAAGCCCTAGGAAAACTCACTGCCACCTCACACCGAAAGTAACAAATAGATGAAATGCATTCCGGGAGCGATTCAGAAAAAGCAAGAGACGAGGGGAGACCAAATACGCTAGACCAACGCACAGACTGCCCAAAAATGGCTTGTTGGTGATGTCACACTGCTGAAGTTGTCATAGTCTGGCTTCCATTGTCATAGAGGAAGGATTCTCTGGCATTACTGGTTGTCCTGTTATGGGCAGGGAGGATATCAGGAAGGATTCTCTGGCATTACCAACTATCCTCTCTACCCATAACAGGACATCAGGAAGGATTCTCTGGTATTACCAACTATCCTCTCTAACCATAATAGGACATTGTTCATCACACTTGTCATTCTGATAGACAATTAAATTCTAAATTTCTGCTCTATTTAATGAATTCCTCTCCTGCTGTCAGCGGTTGCAGTGTTCTCTGTATCCGCCCGTAGAGGATGCGTGCACATTTGGAGCGATGGCCGCCCTCATTTAAAACGCATTAAAGTTAAACGGCCGAATCTGAGGTTCAGGAAATAATTATCCTTTCGCTAATGAATTGAGATGACGCGGTTTGAACCACGCTGTGTGTGTGTGCCTGCGGTGGTGCGTGCCAGTAGAGGCTGGTGACGTGAAAAATATCGGAGGATGGGAGACCTCCGATATAGGCGCGGAACACACAACGGCGTGTTTCAAAAAATTGTCCGACTAATTATTTGACGCTTTAAATACAGCTTATACTTCTAATAGAATATTATGGGGAATGGAAATGAGAGGGCTACTTACACTGTGTTGGAAAGGGATCACAGCAGTGATTTGAATGAGTGTATGAGGGATAAGTTGAGGTGTTCAGAGGCTTGAAAAGTACAGGACAGGATTTGACTGGGAAGACTAACTATAAAGCAACACACTAACACAGTTAGATAAAAGAGCTAATAATGAGTTAGTCCAAGCAAGGAGTCAAATCACTGTGTAATAATGTGATTGTGTTTTGTGATTGACTCTACATACAGTAATGAGAGAACATTGATGGGGGACTCGCAGTGCTCGGAGAGGAAACATTCAATGTGCCAGTGGATGAGTTGGGCACGTGAGACATGGCTTCAGTTCATGTCAGGAGAAAGTTGACAATAGTAGTGTTTATTTTTCAAATTTAACTCGGCAAGTCTGTTGAGAACAAATTCTTATTTACACTGACGGCCTACCGGGGGAACAGTGGGTTAACTTGTTTGTGTCCCTTTGCTTTATCTAGGCCAGGTCGCAGTTGTAAATGAGAACTTGTTCTCAACGGGCCTACCTGGTTAATTTTACGCAATTATTTTGTGAGATATATGAATATATTTAGTATAGTTTCATATAAAAAGGACTTTGTTAAACTATTTTTATGAAATTTCACTGAGGAGGATGGTCCTCCTCTTCCTCCTCTGAGGAGCCTCCACTGGTGCGCACGTGTCCATATTCCTCTAGCTAGAGAGAGAGACACCTTGCAGCTAGCACGGCTCCACTAGATAGAGGACACCTTGCAGCTAGCACGGCTCCACTAGATAGAGAGAGAGGACACCTTGCAGCTAGCACGGCTCCTCTAGATAGAGAGAGAGACACCTTGCAGCTAGCACGGCTCCACTAGATAGAGAGGACACCTTGCAGCTAGCACGGCTCCACTAGATAGAGAGAGAGACACCTTGCAGCTAGCACGGCTCCACTAGATAGAGAGGACACCTTGCAGCTAGCACGGCTCCACTAGATAGAGACACCTTGCAGCTAGCACGGCTCCACTAGATAGAGAGAGAGGACACCTTGCAGCTAGCACGGCTCCACTAGATAGAGAGAGAGGACACCTTGCAGCTAGCACGGCTCCACTAGATAGAGACACCTTGCAGCTAGCACGGCTCCACTAGATAGAGAGGACACCTTGCAGCTAGCACGGCTCCACTAGAGAGAGAGAGAGGACACCTTGCAGCTAGCACGGCTCCACTAGATAGAGAGAGAGGACACCTTGTAGCTAGCACGGCTCCACTAGATAGAGAGAGAGGACACCTTGTAGCTAGCACGGCTCCACTAGATAGAGAGGACACCTTGCAGCTAGCACGGCTCCACTAGATAGAGAGGACACCTTGCAGCTAGCACGGCTCCACTAGATAGAGAGAGAGAGGACACCTTGCAGCTAGCACGGCTCCACTAGATGGAGAGAGAGAGGACACCTTGCAGCTAGCACGGCTCCACTAGATAGAGAGAGAGGACACCTTGCAGCTAGCACGGCTCCACTAGATAGAGAGGACACCTTGCAGAGCACGGCTTGACTAGAGAGGACACCTGCAGCTAGCACGGCTCCACTAGATAGAGAGAGAGGACACCTTGCAGCTAGCACGGCTCCACTAGATAGAGAGAGAGGACACCTTGCAGCTAGCACGGCTCCACTAGATGGAGAGAGAGAGGACACCTTGCAGCTAGCACGGCTCCACTAGATAGAGAGAGGACACCTTGCAGACACACTAGATAGAGAGAGAGGACACCTTGCAGCACGGCTCCACTAGATAGAGAGGACACCTTGCAGCTAGCACGGCTCCACTAGATAGAGAGGACACCTTGCAGCTAGCACGGCTCCACTAGATAGAGAGAGAGAGGACACCTTGCAGCTAGCACGGCTCCACTAGATAGAGAGAGAGGACACCTTGCAGCTAGCACGGCTCCACTAGATGGAGACACCTTGCAGAGAGGACACCTTGCAGCTAGCACGGCTCCACTAGAGGAGGACAGCACGGCTCCACTAGATAGAGAGGACACCTTGCAGCTAGCACGGCTCCACTAGATAGCACGGCTCCACTAGATAGAGAGGACACCTTGCAGCTAGCACGGCTCCACTAGATAGAGAGAGGACACCTTGCAGCTAGCACGGCTCCACTAGATAGAGAGGACACCTTGCAGCTAGCACGGCTCCACTAGATAGAGAGAGAGAGGACACCTTGCAGCTAGCACGGCTCCACTAGATAGAGAGAGAGGACACCTTGTAGCTAGCACGGCTCCACTAGATAGAGAGAGAGGACACCTTGTAGCTAGCACGGCTCCACTAGATAGAGAGAGAGGACACCTTGCAGCTAGCACGGCTCCACTAGATAGAGAGGACACCTTGCAGCTAGCACGGCTCCACTAGATAGAGAGAGAGGACACCTTGCAGCTAGCACGGCTCCACTAGATAGAAGAAAATGGGGAAAAAAGGCTTCTTTGTTAGATACAGAGAGAGGTTTTGTGTGGTGCTGAACCTTTGTGTTGACAGTTACGAAATCAGTGGGAGAGATGGATGGGATAGACAGAAATATATATATATATATATAGATAGATAGATAGATAGATAATGACGATACCAGAGAGAATGTAATTCTGATCAGGAAAGGACGATACCAGAGAGAATGTATTACAATGTATTACAATGCATTCAGAAGTGGATTAAACATTTTTCCATCAGTCTACACTCAATACCCCATAATGACAAAGCAAAAACAGGTTTTTAGACATTTTTGCAAATATCATAAAAAACAACATTAACCTTACATTGTGAAGCCTCTTGCACTGAGATACAGTGCCTTAGACCACTGTACCACTCGGGAGCCCAAACTACTAAAGGACACCAATAAAAAGAGACTTGCTTGGGCCAAGAAACAGTGAGTGGTGCGAGTGTGCGTGTGCCCTCTAAAACCTGGCCTTGTTATGAGGACAATGAAGGCTAATAAAATAACTCCTGTCTGCTCCTCCATGTAAATGCCAGCCTGAAAACACACACACACACACACAGGGTACATCCCAAATGACACGTGTGTCCCTATGTAGTGCACTACCTTTTGACCAGGCCTCGTAAGGTTTTGGTCATAAGTAGTGCCCTACATAGGGTACTATATGGGAAGCAGACATTGTCTACTGGAGGCTTTTATTAGAGAGCTGTGAGGAGCATGAAGGGAGACAATCTGATGGCCTGTCGCATGTATGCCACATCAAATACAGTAAGCCCACTTGTTCACTGCTGGGCCAGCACACACACACACACACACACACACACACACAACTCTACATTTTGGGGACCTCTGGCTTTATCTGGCAATATTTCCTGACGTTTTCCTGCCTTCATCTGGAGACGCTCAGTGTGTGCACTCAATCTCTGAGAAGTAAGGGAGAAACAGTTGACCCCTAGGTGACCCGGTTTCTGAGTTTCATCTGGAGACGCTCAGTGGGTATGAGGAAACTGCAGCACCAGCGAGAGTCTCTTCCCCTTCCAAACATCACCACAAACACCTGGTCTCTTGTTCTCAGTAGATAACTAATTATTCTGCCTGAGACGACGACATGTTCTTGTATTTCTGATAGCATAATGGATTTCAGCTCTATGCCCTTGGCTCTTTTGCTTTAAGGCTGCCTAACAAATGACCTTTAACCTTTACGTTGCACTACTTCTGACTAGGTGGGGAAGAGGTAGAGAGAGAGAGGCGCTCTCCGAGGGTACTTGGCTGTCTTTAGTGCTGTGTCTTTGATTAAAAAACTAACACACACCTGTTTCTCTGGTAGCGTTCTCTCAACCCTTCTCTGCCGTCAGTCTGTGAAACTCATATACTCATGTCTGTAAGCTGAACATTTTTCAGTCATTTTTTTTGTTTTGTAAGGCTGGAAGGGAGGGAGAGAATTCACAGCTTGTCTGTGCTTCATAGCTGGTATGTGTGAAATCCACAAGCTTTGCCGATTTTGTTCTGTAATTTGTTTTCTTCCACTGCAGCAGTAAGTGATGCTGTGTCAATATGCTTTCAACAGCCTGCTGGACTTTGTCAAATATGTCCTTGAGCTGGTATGCCACCCGTCCTTAGTACTGGTGTTACTCTGCCAGATGGTGACTAAATGAACCTGTTAATATGGTAGACTACTGGGCTCTGGTACTATACCACTGGTATATATATGCCAGTGGTATAGTACCACAGAGCCCAGTAGTCTACCATATAACAGGTTCACTACGTCACTATCTGGCATATATAGATTACACACATACCTCCATGCCAACCAGTGAAGAGGAATGGACGCAATGACCGACCTCTGTTCTGAATCACATAAAAGCCAATTACAAGCTATTTAAGAGCACCATGTACCCACTCCAGCACCAACCTACACTGTTTTTACCTCATTCTGAGTAGACCCTGAGTTTTCTCTGAGTTCAGTTCTGTGACCCTGAGTCTTCTCTGGGAGGTCAGTTATCTGTGACCCTGAGTCTTCTCTGGGAGGTCAGTTATCTGTGACGCTGAGTCTTCTCTGGGAGGTCAGTTATCTGTGACGCTGTCTTTCACATCAGCCTGTCCTCTCTGAGATTTACTCTCATTCTCACCCAGCTCTTGGTGTGAATCTAACTGTTACCTCACTGTCACAGATATTTATTTCCCTCGGTCTCATCTCAGACACTCATTCTCAGTTTCCACAATTTGACAATTAGCTAACATTTTACATTGTAGTCATTTAGCAGATGCTCTTATCCAGAGCAGTTTACAGTTAGTGCATTAATCTTAAGATAGCTAGGTGAGACAACCACATCTCAGGTATGGTAAGTACTTGTTTTTCTCAATAGAGTAGCTATCAGCAAAGCCAGTGTTTTGGGGGAAAAATCCAGTGTGAGTGTTAGTTCACAAAAGTCATGGGCAGGGATCTGGTGTCCTAGTGCCAGGGGGCAGTGCTTTCCACCATTTGAGGTTCCAGGACAGAGAAGAGCTTGGACTGGGCTGAGCCACAAACATAATCCTTAACAACAATACTCCGTGACCAAGAGGGGAGGGTAACACACAACTTACTAATGTCTCTGGGTTTCGCTCTGTGGGACTAGAACCTGTGTGTGTGTGTGTGTGTGTGTGTGTGTGTGTGTGTGTCATGCCTAGTAATGAAATGATAGACCTACTGTGTGTTCAGTCACTACTGCTAGGAAAAACACTAGGCTCTAGTATTAGGTTATACATCCTGTCTAGGAAACACACTAGGCTCTGGTATTAGGGTATACGTCCTGTCTAGGAAACACACTAGGCTCTGGTATTAGGTTATACGTCCTGTCTAGGAAACACACTAGGCTCTAGTATTAGGGTATACGTCCTGTCTAGGAAACACACTAGGCTCTGGTATTAGGTTATACGTCCTGTCTAGGAAACACACTAGGCTCTGGTATTAGGTTATACGTCCTGTCTAGGGAAGAACACACTAGGCTCTGGTATTAGGTTATACTTCCTGTCTTCTCTCCCCGGCTAGTAACCTTTTCCTGTTTTTGATGCAGAGGTAAAAGTTTATAGAGCGTTAAACGACAAAATATTTCCCCTACTTGTCTAGTTTTTCAAGACACCGATTCCTGAGCCGTGAACTGCGTCCATCCTTTTCTCCAGAGATGGTATTTTGTCGTTCACGCATTATAAACCGTTATTTGTATGTCTTCTAAATACACAAACACTTTTTTTCTTTAATGATATTTTTCACTCGTCACTAGATTCTGAGAGCAACGAATGACAAACCGCTCCACCACCCCCTAGAATGAATGACAAACCGCTCCACCACCCCCTAGAATGAATGACAAAGTTTATAGAATGAATGACAAACCGCTCCACCAAGAATGAATGACAAACCCTCCACTTGTCTAGTTTTTGAAGACAAACCGCTCCACCACCCCTAGAATGAATGACAAACCGCTCCACCACCCCCTAGAATGAATGACAAACCGCTCCACCACCCCCTAGAATGAATGACAAACCGCTCCACCACCCCAGAATGAATGACAAACCGCTCCACCACCCCTAGAATGAATGACAAACCGCTCCACCACCCCTAGAATGAATGACAAACCGCTCCACCACCCCTAGAATGAATGACAAACCGCTCCACCACCCCTAGAATGAATGACAAATGTCCACCACCCCTAGAATGAATGACAAACACTCCACCACCCCTAGAATGAATGACAAATCCACCACCCCTAGAATGAATGACAAATTTTTAGAATGAATGACAAACCGCTCCACCACCCCTAGAATGAATGACAAACCGCTCCACCACCCCTAGAATGAATGACAAACCGCTCCACCACCCCTAGAATGAATGACAAACCGCTCCACCACCCCTAGAATGAATGACAAACCGCTCCACCACCCCTAGAATGAATGACAAACCGCTCCACCACCCCTAGAATGAATGACAAACCGCTCCACCACCCCTAGAATGAATGACAAACCGCTCCACCACCCCTAGAATGAATGACAAACCGCTCCACCACCTCCTAGAATGAATGACAAACCGCTCCACCACCCCTAGAATGAATGACAAACCGCTCCACCACCCCTAGAATGAATGACAAACCGCTCCACCACCCCTAGAATGAATGACAAACCGCTCCACCACCCCTAGAATGAATGACAAACCGCTCCACCACCCCCTAGAATGAATGACAAACCGCTCCACCACCCCTAGAATGAATGACAAACCGCTCCACCACCCCTAGAATGAATGACAAACCGCCCCACCACACCCCTAGAATGAATGACAAACCGCTCCACCACCCCTAGAATGAATGACAAACCGCTCCACCACCCCTAGAATGAATGACAAACCGCTCCACCACCCCTAGAATGAATGACAAACCGCTCCACCACCCCTAGAATGAATGACAAACCGCTCCACCACCCCTAGAATGAATGACAAAACCTAGAATGAATGACAAACCGCTCCACCACCCCCTAGAATGAATGACAAACCGCTCCACCACCCCTAGAATGAATGACAAACCGCTCCACCACCCCCTAGAATGAATGACAAACCGCTCCACCACCCCCTAGAATGAATGACAAACTGCTCCACCACCCCTAGAATGAATGGCAAACCGCTCCACCACCCCTAGAATGAATGACAAACCGCTCCACCACCCCTAGAATGAATGACAAACCGCTCCACCACCCCTAGAATGAATGACAAACCGCTCCACCACCCCTAGAATGAATGACAAACCGCTCCACCACCCCTAGAATGAATGACAAACCGCTCCACCACCCCTAGAATGAATGACAAACCGCTCCACCACCCCTAGAATGAATGACAAACCGCTCCACCACCCCTAGAATGAATGACAAACCGCTCCACCACCCCCTAGAATGAATGACAAACCGCTCCACCACCCCTAGAATGAATGACAAACCGCTCCACCACCCCCTAGAATGAATGACAAACCGCTCCACCACCCCCTAGAATGAATGACAAACTGCTCCACCACCCCCTAGAATGAATGACAAACTGCTCCACCACCCCTAGAATGAATGACAAACTGCTCCACCACACCCTAGAATGAATGACAAACTGCTCCACCACACCCTAGAATGAATGACAAACTGCTCCACCACCCCTAGAATGAATGACAAACTGCTCCACCACCCCCTAGAAGCCAATTGCATCTTGTTGGATGGGGAAAATAGAAGAAAACAACAAATATGATTTTTGTGATTTACTAGGCTCTTGAGGGGACATCTTAAGAATCGAATCGATCGCAGTGGACAAGACAAATGACCTAATCCCTGTACAGTGCACCTGCTTCTTACCAGATGCCTATGTTATTTAACTAGACAAGCCTACATTTAACTAGGCAAGCCGACAGCCTACATCGGCCAAACCCGTATGATGCTGGGTCAATTGTGCGCCGACCCCCTATGGGACTCCCAATCACAGCCCGGATGTGATACAGCCTGGATTCCAACCAGGGATTGTAGTGACGCCTCTTGCACTCCGATGCAGTGCCTTAGACCGCTGCGCCACTCGGGGAGCCCATTGCACAAGTACAGTGAAATGCCTTTCTTGCAAGCGTTAAACCCAACAACGCAGATGTCAATGTAGAACTAAGAATAGCATGAGGTACAACAAAGTTCAACACCATACTATATACTAGGTCAGTTCAATACCATACTAAATACTGGGTCAGTTCAATACCATACTATATACTGGATCAGTTCAACACCATACTATATACTGGGTCAGTTCAATACCATACTATATACTGGGTCAGTTCAATACCATACTATATACTGGGTCAGTTCAATACCATACTATATACTGGGTCAGTTCAATACCATACTATATACTGGATCAGTTCAACACCATACTATATACTGGGTCAGTTCAATACCATACTATATACTGGGTCAGTTCAATACCATACTATATACTGGGTCAGTTCAATACCATACTATATACTGGATCAGTTCAATACCATACTATATACTGGGTCAGTACAATACCATACTATGTACTGGGTCAGTTCAATACCATACTGGGTCAGTTCAATACCATACTGGGTCAGTTCATACCATACTATATACTGGGTCAGTTCAACACCATACTGGATCAGATCAACACCATACTGGGTCAGTTCATTCCATACTAGTTACTGGGTCAGTTCAATACCATATTATATAATGGGTCAGTTCAATACCATACTATATACTGGGTCAGTTCAATACCATACTATATACTGGGTCAGTTCAACACCATACTATATACTGGGTCAGTTCAACACCATATCTATATACTGGGTCAGTTCAATACCATACTATATACTGGGTCAGATCAACACCATACTATATACTGGGTCAGTTCAATACCATACTGGGTCAGTTCAATACCATACTGGGTCAGTTCAATACCATACTGGGTCAGTTCAACACCATACTATATACTGGGTCAGTTCAACACCATACTATATACTGGGTCAGTTCAACACCATACTATATACTGGGTCAGTTCAATACCATACTATATACTGGGTCAGTTCAATACCATAGTATATACTGGGTCAGTTCAACACCATACTATATACTGGGTCAGTTCAATACCATACTATATACTGGGTCAGTTCAACACCATACTATATACTGGGTCAGTTCAACACCATATCTATATACTGGGTCAGTTCAATACCATACTATATACTGGGTCAGATCAACACCATACTATATACTGGGTCAGTTCAATACCATACTGGGTCAGTTCAATACCATACTGGGTCAGTTCAATACCATACTGGGTCAGTTCAATACCATACTGGGTCAGTTCAACACCATACTATATACTGGGTCAGTTCAACACCATACTATATACTGGGTCAGTTCAATACCATACTATATACTGGGTCAGTTAAATACCATAGTATATACTGGGTCAGTTCAACACCATACTATATACTGGGTCAGTTCAATACCATAGTATATACTGGGTCAGTTCAACACCATACTATATACTGGGTCAGTTCAATACCATACTATATACTGGGTCAGTTCAATACCATACTATATACTGGGTCAGATCAACACCATACTATATACTGGGTCAGTTCAATACCATACTATATACTGGGTCAGTTCAATACCATACTATATACTGCGTCAGTTCAATACCATACTATATACTGGGTCAGATCAACACCATACTATATACTGGGTCAGTTCATACCATACTATATACTGGGTCAGTTCAATACCATACTATATACTGGGTCAGATCAACACCATACTATATACTGGGTCAGATCAACACCATACTATATACTGGGTCAGATCAACACCATACTATATACTGGGTCAGATCAATACCATACTATATACTGAGTCAGATCAACACCATACTATATACTGGGTCAGATCAACACCATACTATATACTGGGTCAGTTCATACCATACTATATACTGGGTCAGTTCAATACCATACTATATACTGGGTCAGTTCAATACCATACTATATACTGGGTCAGTTCAATACCATACTATATACTGGGTCAGTTCAACACCATATCTATATACTGGGTCAGTTCAACACCATATCTATATACTGGGTCAGTTCAACACCATACTATATACTGGGTCAGTTCATACCATACTATATACTGGGTCAGTTCAATACCATACTATATACTGGGTCAGTTCAATACCATACTATATACTGGGTCAGATCAATACCATACTATATACTGGGTCAGATCAATACCATACTATATACTGGGTCAGATCAACACCATACTATATACTGGGTCAGTTCATACCATACTATATACTGGGTCAGTTCAATACCATACTATATACTGGGTCAGATCAACACCATACTATATACTGGGTCAGATCAACACCATACTATATACTGGGTCAGATCAACACCATACTATATACTGGGTCAGTTAATACCATACTATATACTGGGTCAGTTCAATACCATACTATATACTGGGTCAGTTCAATACCATACTATATACTGGGTCAGTTCAACACCATATCTATATACTGGGTCAGTTCAACACCATATCTATATACTGGGTCAGTTCAACACCATACTATATACTGGGTCAGTTCAACACCATACTATATACTGGGTCAGTTCAATACCATACTATATACTGGGTCAGTTCAATACCATACTATATACTGGGTCAGTTCAACACCATACTATATACTGGGTCAGTTCAACACCATATCTATATACTGGGTCAGTTCAATACCATACTATATACTGGGTCAGATCAACACCATACTATATACTGGGTCAGTTCAATACCATACTGGGTCAGTTCAATACCATACTGGGTCAGTTCAATACCATACTGGGTCAGTTCAATACCATACTGGGTCAGTTCAATACCATACTGGGTCAGTTCAATACCATACTGGGTCAGTTCAATACCATACTGGGTCAGTTCAACACCATACTATATACTGGGTCAGTTCAACACCATACTATATACTGGGTCAGTTCAATACCATACTATATACTGGGTCAGTTCAACACCATACTATATACTGGGTCAGTTCAATACCATAGTATATACTGGGTCAGTTCAACACCATACTATATACTGGGTCAGTTCAATACCATACTATATACTGGGTCAGTTCAATACCATACTATATACTGGGTCAGATCAACACCATACTATATACTGGGTCAGTTCAATACCATACTATATACTGGGTCAGTTCAATACCATACTATATACTGGGTCAGTTCAATACCATACTATATACTGGGTCAGATCAACACCATACTATATACTGGGTCAGTTCATACCATACTATATACTGGGTCAGTTCAATACCATACTATATACTGGGTCAGATCAACACCATACTATATACTGGGTCAGATCAACACCATACTATATACTGGGTCAGATCAACACCATACTATATACTGGGTCAGATCAATACCATACTATATACTGAGTCAGATCAACACCATTCTATATACTGGGTCAGATCAACACCATATCTATATACTGGGTCAGTTCAATACCATACTATATACTGGGTCAGTTCAATACCATACTATATACTGGGTCAGTTCAATACCATACTATATACTGGGTCAGTTCAATACCATACTATATACTGGGTCAGTTCAACACCATATCTATATACTGGGTCAGTTCAACACCATATCTATATACTGGGTCAGTTCAACACCATACTATATACTGGGTCAGTTCATACCATACTATATACTGGGTCAGTTCAATACCATACTATATACTGGGTCAGTTCAATACCATACTATATACTGGGTCAGATCAATACCATACTATATACTGGGTCAGATCAACACCATACTATATACTGGGTCAGTTCAATACCATACTATATACTGGGTCAGTTCAATACCATACTATATACTGGGTCAGATCAACACCATACTATATACTGGGTCAGATCAACACCATACTATATACTGGGTCAGATCAACACCATACTATATACTGGGTCAGTTAATACCATACTATATACTGGGTCAGTTCAATACCATACTATATACTGGGTCAGTTCAACACCATATCTATATACTGGGTCAGTTCAACACCATATCTATATACTGGGTCAGTTCAACACCATATCTATATACTGGGTCAGTTCAACACCATACTATATACTGGGTCAGTTCAATACCATACTATATACTGGGTCAGTTCAATACCATACTATATACTGGGTCAGTTCAATACCATACTATATACTGGGCCAGTTCAATACCATACTATATACTGGGCCAGTTCAACACCATACTATATACTGGGTCAGTTCAATACCATACTATATACTGGGTCAGTTCAACACCATATCTATATACTGGGTCAGTTCAACACCATACTATATACTGGGTCAGTTCAATACCATACTATATACTGGGTCAGTTCAATACCATACTATATACTGGGTCAGATCAACACCATACTATATACTGGGTCAGTTCAATACCATACTATATACTGGGTCAGTTCAACACCATACTATATACTGGGTCAGTTCAATACCATACTATATACTGGGTCAGTTCAACACCATATCTACAATGTGCAGTGATACTGGTGTGATGGGGGAATATGTATAAGGGTAAGGTGACTAGGCATCAGGATGTGTGTGTTGGGCCTTGTGAGTGTGCATAGAGACCGTGCAAAAATGTAAATACAAGGGTCAACTCAGATGGCTAACAAAATGGCTACAAGGACCATTTAAACGGAACAAAAATATAAACAGAACATGCAACAATTTGAAATATTTGACTAAGTTACAGTTCATGTAAGGGAACCAGTCAATTGAAATTAAATCCCTAATCTATGGATTCCACATGACTGGGCAGGGGTGCAGCCATGGGTGGGCCTGGGAGGGCATAGGCCCACCCACTTTGGAGCCAAGCTCACCCACTGGATAGCCAAACCCAGTCAATCAGAATACAGACAGAAATACTCCTCAGTTTCATAAGCTGTCTGGGTGGCTGGTCTCAGACGATCCCGCAGGTGAAGAAGCTGGATGTGGAGGCCCTGGGCTGGCTTGGTTCCACTTCGTCTGCTGTTGTGTGGCCAGTTGGACTTACTGCCAAATTCTCTAAAACGACGTTGGAGGTGGCTTATGACAAATTAATATTAAATGATCTGGCAACAGCTCTACTACGACGGAGATATGAGTAGTTCTGTTCTATACATTTAATTAGCTGATTAAAAAATGATGAAACATTGGCTGATGGATGATCATTGTTGTTTTGTTTCTCTCTTTCTCGTGCCAATTGCAAGCTCCCTCAACTTGAGACATCTGAATTGTGTTGTGTGACACAACTGCACATTTTAGTGGCCTTTTATTGTACCCCGCACAAGGTGCACCTGTATATATATATATATATATATATATATATATATTATTTTTTTTAACCTTTATTTAACTAGGCAAGTCAGTTAAGAACAAATTCGTATTTTCAATGACGGCCTAGGAACAGTGGGTGAACTGCCTGTTCAGGGGCAGAACGACAGATTTGTACCTTGTCAGCTCGGGGATTTGAACTTGCAACCTTTCGGTTACTAGTCCAACGCTCTAACCACTAGGCTACCCTGCCGCACCGATGTGTAATGCTGTTTAATCAGCTTCTTGATATGCCATACCTATCAGTCAGGTGGATGGCAAAGGAGAAATCCTCACTAACAGGGATGTAAACAAATTTGTGCACACCATTTGAGAGAAATAAGCTTTTGTTTTTTGCTTATGGGATATTTCTTGGATCTTTTATTACAGTTCATGAAACATGGGATCAACGCTTTACATGTTGCTGTACGGAAGCAGAGAGAACATCTGTCTTTGGTGGCTGGAGTCTTTAATGATGTCCCTTCCTTTGACACCACCTGGTATACACGGAGACTACAAAACATTTAGAACACCTGCTCTTTCCAAGAGACTGACCGGGTCATTCCAGGTGAAAACTATGATCACTGATTTTTGAAAAATCCAAGTAAATCCACTTCTAAGTGTAGATGAAGGGGAGGAGACGGGTTAAATAGACAATTGAGAAATGGATTGTGTCCGTGTTCCATTCAGAGGGTGAATGGGAAAGACAAAAATATTTTAAGTGCCTTTTGAATGGGGTATGGTAGTCGATGCCAGGGGCATCGGTTTGTGTCAAGAACTGCAAAGCTGCTGGGTTTTTCATGCTCAACATTTTCCTGTGTGTATCAAGAATGTTCCACCACCCAAAAGACATCCAGCCAACTTGACACAACTGTGGGAAGTACTGGAGTCGACATGGGCCAGAATCCCTGTGGAACTGAGGCTGTTCTGAGGGTAAAAGGAGAGGGGAGGGGGTACAACGCAATATTAGGAAGGTGTTCTTAATGTTTTGTATACTCCGTGTAGAGGTCTTGGATGGCCCTGGTCAAAAGTAGTGCATTATATAGGAAATAAGATGTCCTCTCAGGGCTTGTGGTCCCAAATGGCAAGACAAAGAAGCTGGGGGCATTAATCGTGTTAATTCATTGTCCATTTTTTTTTTAAAGATTGGGCTCCACTAAGACCACATAACAATATGCTTTAGTCTCTCTAAGCTTCAGATGTTGTTATCTGGGCTGATTATGGTTAAGAAGCTTAGGTTCCCTGCTGGGACAGGAGAGAGAAACAGGCAGACCAATATTTCAGATGTCAGGATGGAGTAGCATTAGATTAGACATTCACAAACTGAATGCACATAGCTGCGGGAAGTAGTTTTGGGGTGCTGTGATTGTATTTATTTTTTGCTGAGGGGGTGCAGAGAAAGAAATGCCTGCGCTGAAGACGTCTATATCGGTCTGTTAATACAGGACTAGTAAAGGCCCGGTGCACTGCTTTTATGAAGAAACATTTGATTTATTTGAGTGTTGACCAGCATTTGTAACGTCAGTCTGTTAATTATCTCTACAAAACAGTTAATCTGATAATACTTGTGGAATATAAACAAATATTTGCTTGATAGGTTTTCCTGTTTTCTTGACATATTTTGCAAATGAAACTTATTTCTATGAAAAATTGAAATGGTCTATTCATTCCTTTTCCGTTTTTAGTCGACGCTCTTGTCCAGAGCAACTTACAGTTAGTGAGTGAGTGCATGTTTCATACTGGTCACCTGTGGGAATCAGACCCACAACCCTGGCATTGCAAGCACCATACTCTACCAAATGAGCCACATCACCACAAACTGCTTGATGGCTGAATGTATTTAATTACTGGGTTGGTCATTGTTTTCTTCAGGGTGATGAAGGTCTACAGGTACAAACCAAGATGACTGGCCTATGTACAGTACATTCTCCATGAAGTGGTTTGTAAGGATGGTAATATTTTCTGTTATTTGATCAAGAAAAATATTTAATTTGATGTGGATGTTTTGTATTTTTGTCCATACATTTTTTTTGCCAAATTGTAAATGTTTTTGCACATACTGCAGACATCTATAATCGGTCTGATAATACTTGTAAAAGCCAGGGCACTACTTTTGTGAAAAGGAGTAGGAGGAAGGTGGTTGATGGATGGACAGTGGTATTAGCATGGTGGGAGGAGGAGGAGGAAGGTGGTTGATGGATGGACAGTGGTATTAGCATGGTGGGAGGAGGAGGAGGAAGGTGGTTGATGGATGGACAGTGGTATTAGCATGGTGGGAGGAGGAGGAGGAGTAGGAGGAGGAGGAAGGTGGTTGATGGATGGACAGTGGTATTAGCATGGTGGGAGGAGGAGGAAGGTGGTTGATGGATGGACAGTGGTATTAGCATGGTGGGAGGAGGAGGAGGAGGAGGAAGGTGGTTGATGGATGGACAGTGGTATTAGCATGGTGGGAGGAGGAGGAGGAAGGTGGTTGATGGATGGACAGTGGTATTAGCATGGTGGGAGGAGGAGGAGGAGGAGGAAGGTGGTTGATGGATGGACAGTGGTATTAGCATGGTGGGAGGAGGAGGAGGAGGAAGGTGGTTGATGGATGGACAGTGGTATTAGCATGGTGGGAGGAGGAGGAGGAGGAAGGTGGTTGATGGATGGACAGTGGTATTAGCATGGTGGGAGGAGGAGGAGGAGGAGTAGGAGGAGGAAGGTGGTTGATGGATGGACAGTGGTATTAGTATGGTGGGAGGAGGAGGAGGAGGAGGAGGAGGAGGAAGGTGGTTGATGGATGGAAAGTGGTATTAGCATGGTGGGAGGAGGAGGAGGAGGAAGGTGGTTGATGGATGGACAGTGGTATTAGCATGGTGGGAGGAGGAGGAAGGTGGTTGATGGATGGACAGTGGTATTAGCATGGTGGGAGGAGGAGGAGGAGGAGGAGGAGGAGGAGGAGGAGGAAGGTGGTTGATGGATGGACAGTGGTATTAGCATGGTGGGAGGAGGAAGGTGGTTGATGGATGGACAGTGGTATTAGCATGGTGGGAGGAGGAGGAGGAGGAGGAGGAGGAGGAAGGTGGTTGATGGATGGAAAGTGGTATTAGCATGGTGGGAGGAGGAGGAGGAGGAAGGTGGTTGATGGATGGACAGTGGTATTAGCATGGTGGGAGGAGGAGGAGGAGGAGGAGGAAGGTGGTTGATGGATGGACAGTGGTATTAGCATGGTGGGAGGAGGAGGAGGAGGAGGAAGGTGGTTGATGGATGAAAAGTGGTATTAGCATGGTGGGAGGAGGAGGAGGAGGAAGGTGGTTGATGGATGGACAGTGGTATTAGCATGGTGGGAGGAGGAGGAGGAGGAGGAAGGTGGTTGATGGATGGACAGTGGTATTAGCATGGTGGGAGGAGGAGGAGGAAGAGGAAGGTGGTTGATGGATGGACAGTGGTATTAGCATGGTGGGAGGAGGAGGAGGAAGGTGGTTGATGGATGGACAGTGGTATTAGCATGGTGGGAGGAGGAGGAGGAGGAGGAGGTGGTTGATGGAGGAAGGTGGTTGATGGATGGACAGTGGAGGAGGAATGGTGATGGATGGAGGAGGAGGAGGAGGAGGAAGGTGGTTGATGGATGGACAGTGGTATTAGCATGGTGGGAGGGAGGAGGAGGAAGGTGGTTGATGGATGGACAGTGGTATTAGCATGGTGGGAGGAGGAGGAGGAAGAGGAAGGTGGTTGATGGATGGACAGTGGTATTAGCATGGTGGGAGGAGGAGGAGGAGGAGGAGAAAGAGGAAGGTGGTTGATGGATGGACAGTGGTATTAGCATGGTGGGGGAGGAGGAGGAAGGTGGTTGATGGATGGACAGTGGTATTAGCATGGTGGGAGGAGGAGGAGGAAGGTGGTTGATGGATGGACAGTGGTATTAGCATGGTGGGAGGAGGAGGAAGGTGGTTGATGGATGGACAGTGGTATTAGCATGGTGGGAGGAGGAGGAGGAGGAAGGTGGTTGATGGATGGACAGTGGTATTAGCATGGTGGGAGGAGGAGGAGGAGGAAGGTGGTTGATGGATGGACAGTGGTATTAGCATGGTGGGAGGAGGAGGAGGAGGAAGGTGGTTGATGGATGGACAGTGGTATTAGCATGGTGGGAGGAGGAGGAGGAGGAGGAGGAGGAAGAGGAAGGTGGTTGATGGATGGACAGTGGTATTAGCATGGTGGGAGGAGGAGGAAGGTGGTTGATGGATGGACAGTGGTATTAGCATGGTGGGAGGAGGAGGAGGAGGAAGGTGGTTGATGGATGGACAGTGGTATTAGCATGGTGGGAGGAAGAGGAGGAGGAGGAAGGTGGTTGATGGATGGACAGTGGTATTAGCATGGTGGGAGGAGGAGGAGGAGGAAGGTGGTTGATGGATGGACAGTGGTATTAGCATGGTGGGAGGAGGAGGAGGAGGAAGGTGGTTGATAGATGGACAGTGGTATTAGCATGGTGGGAGGAGGAGGAGGAGGAGGAAGGTGGTTGATGGATGGACAGTGGTATTAGCATGGTGGGAGGAGGAGGAGGAAGGTGGTTGATGGATGGACAGTGGTATTAGCATGGTGGGAGGAGGAGGAGGAGGAGGAAGGTGGTTGATGGATGGACAGTGGTATTAGCATGGTGGGAGGAGGAGGAGGAAGGTGGTTGATGGATGGACAGTGGTATTAGCATGGTGGTGGGAGGAGGAGGAGGAGGAGGAGGAAGGTGGTTGATGGATGGACAGTGGTATTAGCATGGTGGGAGGAGGAGGAGGAGGAAGGTGGTTGATGGATGGACAGTGGTATTAGCATGGTGGGAGGAGGAGGAGGAGGAGGAGGAAGGTGGTTGATGGATGGACAGTGGTATTAGCATGGTGGGAGGAGGAGGAGGAAGGTGGTTGATGGATGGAAAGTGGTATTAGCATGGTGGGAGGAGGAGGAAGGTGGGTGGTGGAAGAAGGGTGATGGAGGGATAAGGGTGGAGGAGGGAGGGTGGTGGGTGGTGGAAGAAGGGTGGAGGAGGGAGGGGGTTGATGGATGGACAGTGGTATTAGCATGGTGGGAGGAGGAGGAGGAGGAGGAAGGTGGTTGATGGATGGACAGTGGTATTAGCATGGTGGGAGGAAGAGGAGGAGGAAGGTGGTTGATGGATGGACAGTGGTATTAGCATGGTGGGAGGAGGAGGAGGAGGAAGGTGGTTGATGGATGGACAGTGGTATTAGCATGGTGGGAGGAGGAGGAGGAGGAAGGTGGTTGATGGATGGACAGTGGTATTAGCATGGTGGGAGGAGGAGGAAGGTGGTTGATGGATGGACAGTGGTATTAGCATGGTGGGAGGAAGGTGGTTGATGGATGGACAGTGGAGGAGGAAGGTGGTTGATGGATGGACAGTGGTATTAGCATGGTGGGAGGAGGAGGAGGAGGAAGGTGGTTGATGGATGGACAGTGGTATTAGCATGGTGGGAGGAGGAGGAAGGTGGTTGATGGATGGTGGTTGATGGATGGACAGGTGGTATGGATGGACAGTGGTATTAGCATGGTGGGAGGAGGAGGAAGGTGGTTGATGGATGGACAGTGGTATTAGCATGGTGGGAGGAGGAGGAGGAGGAAGGTGGTTGATGGATGGACAGTGGTATTAGCATGGGGGAGGAAGAGGAGGAGGAGGAAGGTGGTTGGATGGACAGTGGTATTAGCATGGTGGGAGGAGGAGGAGGAGGAAGGTGGTTGATGGATGGACAGTGGTATTAGCATGGTGGGAGGAGGAGGAGGAGGAGGAAGGTGGTTGATGGATGGACAGTGGTATTAGCATGGTGGGAGGAGGAGGAGGAAGGTGGTTGATGGATGGACAGTGGTATTAGCATGGTGGGAGGAGGAGGAGGAGGAAGGTGGTTGATGGATGGACAGTGGTATTAGCATGGTGGGAGGAGGAGGAGGAGGAAGGTGGTTGATGGATGGACAGTGGTATTAGCATGGTGGGAGGAGGAGGAGGAGGAAGGTGGTTGATGGATGGACAGTGGTATTAGCATGGTGGGAGGAGGAGGAGGAAGGTGGTTGATGGATGGACAGTGGTATTAGCATGGTGGGAGGAGGAGGAGGAGGAAGGTGGTTGATGGATGGACAGTGGTATTAGCATGGTGGGAGGAGGAGGAGGAGGAGGAAGGTGGTTGATGGATGGACAGTGGTATTAGCATGGTGGGAGGAGGAGGAGGAGGAGGAGGAAGGTGGTTGATGGATGGACAGTGGTATTAGCATGGTGGGAGGAGGAGGAGGAGGAAGGTGGTTGATGGATGGACAGTGGTATTAGCATGGTGGGAGGAGGAGGGTGGTTGATGGATGGAAAGTGGTATTAGCATGGTGGGAGGAGGAGGAAGGTGGGTGGTGGAAGAAGGGTGGTGGAGGGATAAGGGTGGAGGAGGGAGGGTGGTGGGTGGTGGAAGAAGGGTGGAGGAGGGAGGGTGGTGGGTGGTGGAAGAAGGATGGAGGAAGGAGGGTGGTGGGTTGAGGAAGGAGGGTGGTGGGTGGACAGTGTGTGATCTTCTGGTGGTCTCAGTGTGATGAATCAGCACTGTCCTCCTTGGCATGGAACCAGACCTAATATATGGTGCTAATTTACAGGGGTGTGTGTGTGTGTGTGTGGGTGTGTGTGTGTGCGAGCGCACTTTGTGTGTATTTGTGCGTGTCCAATATGGAAAAATGTTGTGCTATGTTGCTCACTGATTGAGTTCAGTAAATGTGTCGATTCAGTGGAGACATATTGAGATACATTGTCATATTCCCCTCGACAGCGAGGCCAGGGGTTCTTCATCGATTTGATGAGATGGAGAGTGCTTTGGAAGCCAGCCAAGACCCAGACTGAGAGGTTGGAAGCTGACGCCAACATATTTATCTACCTCACTGTGTCCAGCCTCAGGCAGTGGAATAGCCACTGCTATGTACCGACCCTGGCTTTCATAGGCATTCTGGATGGATTGAGGCTGAGGGAGGCAGGCCTCTGTAGGACTTTCACTGTCCTTTTGTAAGGGGGATTGTACTGTACTGGTGCTGCCTCTGTGTGTCCCCATCTGTGTGTGTGTGTGTGTGTGTGTGTACATCTGTGTGTGTGTGTACATCTGTGTGTGTGTGTACATCTGTGTGTGTGTGTATACATCTGTGTGTGTGTGTATACATCTGTGTGTGTGTGTATACATCTGTGTGTGTGTGTATACATCTGTGTGTGTGTGTATACATCTGTGTGTGTGTGTGTGTGTGTGTGTACATCTGTGTGTGTGTGTATACATCTGTGTGTGTGTGTATACATCTGTGTGTGTGTGTATACATCTGTGTGTGTGTGTATACATCTGTGTGTGTGTGTATACATCTGTGTGTGTGTGTGTGTATACATCTGTGTGTGTGTGTGTATACATCTGTGTGTGGCTGGTTGGTTAAAGATTAAGTGTGTGTACTGTGCAGCTAACAATGTAATCGCTTCCCAAATAATCTCCTCCCATTTTTGTGTACTTTTACCAGTTTTTTGCACGCTGTTTCTGTGGATTTTAACACCTGAATCCGGTCCAGGCCTTGTTGGTTCCCATCCTTCCCTTCTCCTACATCCCCTTTTCACTTTGTCAGCTTGATTACCTTACCACTTCCTGATAAGCCTCTTTATGCTGTGATGTCATCAAAGAAAGGCCCTTCTAGAATGTTCCCCTTGGTTCTATAGGAAGTATCGACCTATCCCCTTGGTTCTATAGGAAGTATCGACTTATCCCCTTTGTTCTATAGGAAGTATCGACCTATCCCCTTTGTTCTATAGGAAGTATCGACCTATCCCCTTGGTTCTATAGGAAGTATCGACCTATCCCCTTGGTTCTATAGGAAGTATCGACCTATCCCCTTGGTTCTATAGGAAGTATCGACCTATCCCCTTGGTTCTACCCTCACCTCCTCTCCTTCCCCAGTTGTTTCATAAACCCAGTCGCTGACCTGTGAAAGACTCTTGAGTGACCACGTACATCATAAAATGGTTCAGGGCAGTGTACTACACACAGCGACTAGGATGAGGTTAGATATTACTCCTTTTTAATTTACATAGTGTATAGTCAATTAATTCCAATAAATCATTTGTGTGTGTGTGTGTGTGTGTGTGTGTGTGTGTGTGTGTGTGTGTGTGTGTGGTGGGTAACCCATCGTGTGTCTCATTCCTATATCTGGGGAACCTATTTGTAAACAGGTCTCTTCTCTGGGGTAGTTTGATCTGTCTGTCTCTCCAGGTCTCTTCTCTAGGGTAGTTTGATCTGTCTGTCTCTCCAGGTCTCTTCTCTGGGGTAGTTTGATCTGTCTGTCTCTCCAGGTCTCTTCTCTGGGGTGGTTTGATCTGTCTGTCTCTCCAGGTCTCTTCTCTGGGGTGGTTTGATCTGTCTGTCTCTCCAGGTCTCTTCTCTGGGGTAGTTTGATCTGTCTGTCTCTCCAGGTCTCTTCTCTGGGGTGGTTTGATCTGTCTGTCTCTCCAGGTCTCTTCTCTGGGGTGGTTTGATCTGTCTGTCTCTCCAGGTCTCTTCTCTGGGGTAGTTTGATCTGTCTGTCTCTCCAGGTCTCTTCTCTGGGGTGTCTGTTTGATCTGTCTGTCTCTCCAGGTCTCTTCTCTGGGGTAGTTTGATCTGTCTGTCTCTCCAGGTCTCTTCTCTGGGGTGGTTTGATCTGTCTGTCTCTCCAGGTCTCTTCTCTGGGGTAGTTTGATCTGTCTGTCTCTCCAGGTCTCTTCTCTGGGGTAGTTTTCTCTGTCTCTTCTCTGGGGTGGTTTGATCTGTCTGTCTCTCCAGGTCTCTTCTCTGGGGTAGTTTGATCTGTCTGTCTCTCCAGGTCTCTTCTCTGGGGTGGTTTGATCTGTCTGTCTCTCCAGGTCTCTTCTCTGGGGTAGTTTGATCTGTCTGTCTCTCCAGGTCTCTTCTCTGGGGTGGTTTGATCTGTCTGTCTCTCCAGGTCTCTTCTCTGGGGTAGTTTGATCTGTCTGTCTCTCCAGGTCTCTTCTCTGGGGTGGTTTGATCTGTCTGTCTCTCCAGGTCTCTTCTCTGGGGTAGTTTGATCTGTCTGTCTCTCCAGGTCTCTTCTCTGGGGTAGTTTGATCTGTCTGTCTCTCCAGGTCTCTTCTCTGGGGTAGTTTGATCTGTCTGTCTCTCCAGGTCTCTTCTCTGGGGTGGTTTGATCTGTCTGTCTCTCCAGGTCTCTTCTCTGGGGTGGTTTGATCTGTCTGTCTCTCCAGGTCTCTTCTCTGGGGTAGTTTGATCTGTCTGTCTCTCCAGGTCTCTTCTCTGGGGTAGTTTGATCTGTCTGTCTCTCCAGGTCTCTTCTCTGGGGTGGTTTGATCTGTCTGTCTCTCCAGGTCTCTTCTCTGGGGTAGTTTGATCTGTCTGTCTCTCCAGGTCTCTTCTCTGGGGTAGTTTGATCTGTCTGTCTCTCCAGGTCTCTTCTCTGGGGTGGTTTGATCTGTCTGTCTCTCCAGGTCTCTTCTCTGGGGTGGTTTGATCTGTCTGTCTCTCCAGGTCTCTTCTCTGGGGTAGTTTGATCTGTCTGTCTCTCCAGGTCTCTTCTCTGGGGTAGTTTGATCTGTCTGTCTCTCCAGGTCTCTTCTCTGGGGTGGTTTGATCTGTCTGTCTCTCCAGGTCTCTTCTATCTGTCTGTCGCTCAAACTATATATTTTTGTTCCTTTTTTTTTTACAATGCATTGCATATTCAGAAGAGGCAGCATGTAGGTATCTTAAAACGAACGCATTTAATCTCCCTGGCTGCATGAATCACCTTTTTTATTCTCTTATCTTTTTGTTTTTAGGCTTTTCTCTCGGTTCTGCTTTTTGTTTGGAGTATTTCTGTGTTTTATTTAGTGCAGAGCACTCTCTTTCTCTCTTAGTATAAAATATTGACTAATTCCTGTGTGGAACTAATTTTTATTTGTTTATAACCTCATATGGAGTATTTGTATATTCTCAATACTATTAATATTAAGCTAATATTAACATTGATACTTTGATTTACATGCTCTGTTTCTGTTGTCTTCTTGTTCTACTCTTTTTCAGTGTTTTTCAGTTCGTTTTGCTCGTGACTTGACTGACGTTCCATCCTGTTCATTATTCCTCCACCTCCTCCCTCCTCCCTCCCTCCTCCCTCCTCCCTCCTCCCTCCTCCTCCCTCCTCCCTCCTCCTCCTCCTCCCTCCTCCCCTCCTCCCTCCTCCCTCCCCCCCTCCCTCCTCCCTCCCCTCCTCCCTCCTCCCTCCTCCTCCCTCCCTCCTCCCTCCTCCCTCTCCCTCCTCCTCCCTCCTCCCTCCTCCCTCCTCCCTCCTCCCTCCCTCCTCCCTCCTCCCTCCTCCCCCTCCCTCCCCCTCCTCCCTCCCCCTCCCTCCCCCTCCTCCCTCCTCCTCCCTCCTCCTCCCTCCTCCCTCCTCCCTCCTCCCTCCTCCCTCCCCCTCCTCCCCCTCCCTCCTCCCTCCCCCTCCCTCCTCCCTCCTCCCTCCTCCTCCCTCCCCTCCTCCCTCCTCCTCCCTCCTCCCTCCTCCCTCCTCCTCCCTCCTCCCTCCTCCCTCCTCCCTCCCTCCCTCCCTCCTCCCTCCTCCCTCCTCCCTCCTCCTCCCTCCTCCCTCCTCCTCCTCCCTCCTCCTCCCTCCTCCCTCCTCCCTCCTCCCTCCTCCTCCCTCCTCCCTCCTCCTCCCTCCCTCCTCCCTCCTCCCTCCTCCCTCCCTCCTCCCTCCTCCCTCCTCCCCCTCCTCCTCCTCCCCCTCCCTCCTCCTCCCTCCTCCTCATCTCCCTCCTCCCTCCCTCCCTCCTCCTCCCTCCTCCCTCCTCCTCCCTCATCTCCCTCCTCCCTCCCTCCTCCCTCCTCCCTCCTCCCTCCTCCCTCCCTCCTCCCTCCTCCCTCCTCCCCTCCTCCCTCCTCCCTCCCCTCCCTCCTCCCTCCTCCCTCCTCCCCCTCCCTCCTCCCCCTCCCTCCCTCCCTCCCTCCTCCCTCCTCCCCCCTCCCTCCCTCCTCCCTCCCCTCCTCCCTCCTCCCTCCCCCTCCCTCCTCCCCCTCCCTCCCTCCTCCCCCTCCTCCTCCTCCCTCCTCCTCCCTCATCTCCCTCCCTCCACCAGTCTTCTGTGTTTTTGTTTGGTTGCATGGTCTTGTTTGCATGTTGATGTAGCTTTCAGTGACACCTTGGAAGATTTAATAGAATTCTCTCTCTTTCTCTCCCGGTCTTCTCTTTAGGGGATGTACTGTTTCAGATGGCTGAGGTCCACAGGCAGATCCAGATGCAGCTTGAAGATATGGTGAGGAGAACTGGATGACTTGGTATTAGGATATTGAATTAGAATGATATATATATATATATATATAATTTGTAATGCACAAATGAAATCATTGAATTCATACATTTAACTTGTTTCATTTATTATTATTATTATTGCATTTAAAATTCCATTTCAGTTTGAATATTCAAATGAAACATGTATATATTTAATTTCAATATGGTAGATATTGCATTCATTGTCTGTGTATCAAGTTTAAAAACTGTAATTTGACGTTTATCAAAGTTTCTCATATTCAACTTTTCAGATGCATTCAATTTCAGTTTTCAAATGTAGTTCTTTAAATTCCGACTCAAAACCAGAGACCTCATCCTGGTACTTCGCCAGCCAGGAGAGGTAAACCCAAGCTACTGGCAGTTTCTGAAGTGTCATGTTACATGTATTTTCTCCCTAATGAATTTGGCTCTATCGTTAGAACTGTTTTAGCAATAAGCTATTATAACCCCATTCCTGAAAGCTGAGACTGTCCGGAACATGGATTTGCCCACTGATCCCTTCTATGATGATCACAGGCTGCGCAGGACCAGTTACATGCTGACCACACTGCTCGTGTTACAGGACCAGTTACATGCTGACCACACTGCTCGTGTTACAGGACCAGTTACATGCTGACCACACTGCTCGTGTTACAGGACCAGTTACATGCTGACCACACTGCTCGTGTTACAGGACCAGTTACATGCTGACCACACTGCTCGTGTTACAGGACCAGTTACATGCTGACCACACTGCTCGTGTTACAGGACCAGTTACATGCTGACCACACTGCTCGTGTTACAGGACCAGTTACATGCTGACCACACTGCTCGTGTTACAGGACCAGTTACATGCTGACCACACTGCTCGTGTTACAGGACCAGTTACATGCTGACCACACTGCTCGTGTTACAGGACCAGTTACATGCTGACCACACTGCTCGTGTTACAGGACCAGTTACATGCTGACCACACTGCTCGTGTTACAGGACCAGTTACATGCTGACCACACTGCTCGTGTTACAGGACCAGTTACATGCTGACCAAACTGCTCGTGTTACAGGACCAGTTACATGCTGACCACACTGCTCGTGTTACAGGACCAGCTACATGCTGATCACACTGCTCGTGTTACAGGACCAGTTACATGCTGACCACACTGCTCGTTTTACAGGACCAGTTACATGCTGACCACACTGCTCGTGTTACAGGACCAGTTACATGCTGACCACACTGCTCGTGTTACAGGACCAGTTACATGCTGACCACACTGCTCGTGTTACAGGACCAGTTACATGCTGACCACACTGCTCGTGTTACAGGACCAGTTACATGCTGACCACACTGCTCGTGTTACAGGACCAGCTACATGCTGACCACACTGCTCGTGTTACAGGACCAGTTACATGCTGACCACACTGCTCGTGTTACAGGACCAGCTACATGCTGACCACACTGCTCGTGTTACAGGACCAGCTACATGCTGACCACACTGCTCGTGTTACAGGACCAGTTACATGCTGACCACACTGCTCGTGTTACAGGACCAGCTACATGCTGACCACACTGCTCGTGTTACAGGACCAGTTACATGCTGACCACACTGCTCGTGTTACAGGACCAGCTACATGCTGACCACACTGCTCGTGTTACAGGACCAGTTACATGCTGACCACACTGCTCGTGTTACAGGACCAGTTACATGCTGACCACACTGCTCGTGTTACAGGACCAGTTACATGCTGACCACACTGCTCGTGTTACAGGACCAGCTACATGCTGACCACACTGCTCGTGTTACAGGACCAGCTACATGCTGACCACACTGCTCGTGTTACAGGACCAGTTACATGCTGACCACACTGCTCGTGTTACAGGACCAGTTACATGCTGACCACACTGCTCGTGTTACAGGACCAGTTACATGCTGACCACACTGCTCGTGTTACAGGACCAGTTACATGCTGACCACACTGCTCGTGTTACAGGACCAGTTACATGCTGACCACACTGCTCGTGTTACAGGACCAGCTACATGCTGACCACACTGCTCGTGTTACAGGACCAGTTACATGCTGACCACACTGCTCGTGTTACAGGACCAGTTACATGCTGACCACACTGCTCGTGTTACAGGACCAGTTACATGCTGACCACACTGCTCGTGTTACAGGACCAGTTACATGCTGACCACACTGCTCGTGTTACAGGACCAGTTACATGCTGACCACACTGCTCGTGTTACAGGACCAGTTACATGCTGACCACACTGCTCGTGTTACAGGACCAGTTACATGCTGACCACACTGCTCGTGTTACAGGACCAGCTACATGCTGACCACACTGCTCGTGTTACAGGACCAGTTACATGCTGACCACACTGCTCGTGTTACAGGACCAGTTACATGCTGACCACACTGCTCGTGTTACAGGACCAGTTACATGCTGACCACACTGCTCGTGTTACAGGACCAGTTACATGCTGACCACACTGCTCGTGTTACAGGACCAGCTACATGCTGACCACACTGCTCGTGTTACAGGACCAGCTACATGCTGACCACACTGCTCGTGTTACAGGACCAGCTACATGCTGACCACACTGCTCGTGTTACAGGACCAGCTACATGCTGACCACACTGCTCGTGTTACAGGACCAGCTACATGCTGACCACACTGCTCGTGTTACAGGACCAGTTACATGCTGACCACACTGCTCGTGTTACAGGACCAGCTACATGCTGACCACACTGCTCGTGTTACAGGACCAGTTACATGCTGACCACACTGCTCGTGTTACAGGACCAGCTACATGCTGACCACACTGCTCGTGTTACAGGACCGGTTACATGCTGACCACACTGCTCGTGTTACAGGACCAGCTACATCAAATCAAATCAAATTTATTTATATAGCCCTTCGTACATCAGCTGATATCTCAAAGTGCTGTACAGAAACCCAGCCTAAAACCCCAAACAGCAAGCAATGCAGGTGTAGAAGCACAGTGGCTAGGAAAAACTCCCTAGAAAGGCCAAAACCTAGGAAGAAACCTAGAGAGGAACCAGGCTATGTGGGGTGGCCAGTCCTCTTCTGGCTGTGCGGGTGGAGATTATAACAGAACATGGCCAAGATGTTCAAATGTTCATAAATGACCAGCATGGTCGAATAATAACAAGGCAGAACAGTTGAAACTGGAGCAGCAGCACAGTCAGGTGGACCGGGGACAGCAAGGAGTCATCATGTCAGGTAGTCCTGGGGCACGGTCCTAGGGCTCAGGTCCTCCGAGAGAGAGAAAGAAGGAGAGAATTAGAGAGAGCATATGTGGGGTGGCCCGTCCTCTTCTGGCTGTGCCGGGTGGAGATTATAACATAACATGGCCAAGATGTTCAAATGTTCATAAATGACCAGCATGGTCGAATAATAGTAAGGCAGAACAGTTGAAACTGGAGCAGCAGCATGGCCAGGTGGACTGGGGACAGCAAGGAGTCATCATGTCAGGGAGTCCTGGGGCATGGTCCTAGGGCTCAGGTCCTCCGAGAGAGAGAAAGAAAGAAGGAGAGAATTAGAGAGAATTAGAGAACGCACACTTCACGCAGGACAGGAGAAGTACTCCAGATATAACAAACTGACCCTAGCCCCCCGACACAAACTACTGCAGCATAAATACTGGAGGCTGAGACAGGAGGGGTCAGGAGACACTGTGGCCCCATCCGAGGACACCCCCGGACAGGGCCAAACAGGAAGGCTATAACCCCACCCACTTTGCCAAAGCACAGCCCCCACACCACTAGAGGGATATCTTCAACCACCAACTTACCATCCTGAGACAAGGCCGAGTATAGCCCACAAAGATCTCCGCCACGGCACAGCCCAAGTGGGAGGGGGGCGCGCCAACCCAGGCAGGATGACCACAACAGTGAATCAACCCACTCAGGTGACGCACCCCCTGCAGGGACGGCATGAGAGAGCCCCAGTAAGCCAGTGACTCAGCCCCTGTAATAGGGTTAGAGGCAGAGAATCCCAGTGGAAGAGGGGAACCGGCCAGGCAGAGACAGCAAGGGCGGTTCGTTGCTCCAGAGCCTTTCCGTTCACCTTCCCACTCCTGGGCCAGACTACACTCAATCATATGACCCACTGAAGAGATGAGTCTTCAGTAAAGACTTAAAGGTTGAGACCGAGTTTGCTTCTCTGACATGGGTAGGCAGACCGTTCCATAAAAATGGAGCTCTATAGGAGAAAGCCCTGCCTCCAGCTGTTTGCTTAGAAATTCTAGGGACAATTAGGAGGCCTGCGTCTTGTGACCGTAGCGTACGTGTAGGTATGTACGGCAGGACCAAATCAGAGAGATAGGTAGGAGCAAGCCCATGTAATGCTTTGTAGGTTAGCAGTAAAACCTTAAAATCAGCCCTTGCTTTGACAGGAAGCCAGTGTAGAGAGGCTAGCACTGGAGTAATATGATCAAATTTTTTGGTTCTAGTCAGGATTCTAGCAGCCGTATTTAGCACTAACTGAAGTTTATTTAGTGCTTTAAAGTTTCTGATTTTTGCAATATTACGTAGATAGAAAAAAGCTGTCCTCGAAATGGTCTTGATATGTTCTTCAAAAGAGAGATCAGGGTCCAGAGTAACGCCGAGGTCCTTCACAGTTTTATTTGAGACGACATTAAGATTAATTGTCAGATTCAACAGAAGATCTCTTTGTTTCTTGGGACCTAGAACAAGCATCTCTGTTTTGTCCGAGTTTAATAGTAGAAAGTTTGCAGCCATCCACTTCCTTATGTCTGAAACACATGTTTCTAGCAAGGGCAATTTTGGGGCTTCACCATGTTTCATTGAAATGTACAGCTGTGTGTCATCCGCATAGCAGTGAAAGTTAACATTATGTTTTCGAATAACATCCCCAAGAGGTAAAATGTATAGTGAAAACAATAGTGGTCCTAAAACGGAACCTTGAGGAACACCGAAATTTACAGTTGATTTGTCAGAGGACAAACCATTCACAGAGACAAACTGATATCTTTCCGACAGATAAGATCTGAACCAGGCCAGAACATGTCCGTGTAGACCAATTTGGGTTTCCAATCTCTCCAAAAGAATGTGGTGATCGATGGTATCAAAAGCAGCACTAAGGTCTAGGAGCACGAGGACAGATGCAGAGCCTCGGTCCGATGCCATTAAAATGTCATTTACCATGCTGACCACCCTGTCCATGTTACAGGACCAGTTACATGCTGACCACACTGCCCGTGTTACAGGACCAGCTACATGCTGACCACACTGCCCGTGTTACAGGACCAGTTACATGCTGACCACACTGCCCGTGTTACAGGACCAGTTACATGCTGACCACACTGCTCGTGTTACAGGACCAGTTACATGCTGACCACACTGCTCGTGTTACAGGACCAGTTACATGCTGACCACACTGCTCGTGTTACAGGACCAGTTACATGCTGACCACACTGCTCGTGTTACAGGACCAGCTACATGCTGACCACACTGCTCGTGTTACAGGACCAGTTACATGCTGACCACACTGCCCGTGTTACAGGACCAGTTACATGCTGACCACACTGCTCGTGTTACAGGACCAGCTACATGCTGACCACACTGCTCGTGTTACAGGACCAGCTACATGCTGACCACACTGCTCGTGTTACAGGACCAGTTACATGCTGACCACACTGCCCGTGTTACAGGACCAGTTACATGCTGACCACACTGCTCGTGTTACAGGACCAGCTACATGCTGACCACACTGCTCGTGTTACAGGACCAGTTACATGCTGACCACACTGCTCGTGTTACAGGACCAGTTACATGCTGACCACACTGCTCGTGTTACAGGACCAGTTACATGCTGACCACACTGCTCGTGTTACAGGACCAGCTACATGCTGACCACACTGCCCGTGTTACAGGACCAGTTACATGCTGACCACACTGCTCGTGTTACAGGACCAGTTACATGCTGACCACACTGCTCGTGTTACAGGACCAGTTACATGCTGACCACACTGCCCGTGTTACAGGACCAGTTACATGCTGACCACACTGCTCGTGTTACAGGACCAGTTACATGCTGACCACACTGCTCGTGTTACACATTAGTAGGGAATGTCCCCCATAAGAATCTATTTGAATAGCCCCACATCAATAAGTCTGAATGCAATATAAAGTCTGTCATTTCAAACTATGAAATACAAATTAATTTCATGAATTTAATTAATAAATTCAAATTCAATATCCTAATACCAATAAACATTTATGGAATGAAAATATAATTTCTGTTGGTACTGAAATCGCTCCATAGAGAAGGATGATGAAGCTGCTCCAGCATCTCACCCAATCGACGCCGGAAAAATGTAGAGACTTTGAAAAGCTTGTAATTCCGTGTCATTTGAGCTACTGTCACTGACTACCCACAACCACCTCCGAAGCACCTGTCTCGCACACGACCGCCTCTGATCGTTCCACACACACACACACACACACACACACACACACACACACACACACACACACACACACACACACACACACACACACACACACACACAAACAATCAACTAATGGCCTTTTAACTATTGTTTGAATATATTCTCACATCTCGCCTGTTCCTGCTCTTTCAGCACACAGCCAACTGATAGAAGTTAAGAAAATATTACTGCTTGAGACTTGGCACTACTAACTAGGACGATAAGGGAAGAAAAGAAACCTAGCGACTTTGATACTGTTTTGGTCCCAGATGGCACCCTATTCCCTGTGAAGTCTACTACTACAAGAGCCCATATGCTCTGGTCAAAAGTAGTGCACTCCAAGGCAGACTGTAGGGGCCTGCCTTGTTTTTTAATATTTTATTCATCAGAGCCAGTGTGTGAGGACTCCCTCAGTGATCTGAAGCTACCGTCTTAGCGTGTGTTCACTTGGGATGTTTTACCTTTGATTTAGTTGTTTGTTTTGTGACATGTCAGTACTGCCTGGTGTGGGACTGCCCTTTGTCTCCATAAATGCTAAAGTCAGTTGTGAACATGTACTTCCTTACACACACACACGCACACACACAATCTCAATACTGGCATGAAGTTAGACATAATTCACATACTGCTACTATACAACCTTCCCTAGTTCTTTGGGTCAGGTCCGATATCAAGACAATCTTGGCTCATCAAGTCATGTTGACACCACAACACTGACAGCATCCAAAATAGTAGGGTGTGTTTTTGTTTTAGCAAACAGGTCTGGTTTGGCAGTTTTTGAGAAAGTACATCCTGAGGCAAGTTGTACTCCTTCCTGCCTTTTATGACGTGTGAGTATATCCTATGTGATCATTAACTCTTTGTGGTCCTCTCTTTCCTCCTAGCTGAAGTCGTTCCACAATGAGCTTCTAACCGAGCTGGAGAAGAAGGTGGAGCTGGATGCACGCTACCTGAATGTTAGTGTCCTTAGACCAGTGGTTTCCCAACTCCAGTCCTCCAGTGTACACCCCCCCACCCCCAATAGCACACAGTTTTGTTGTTGTCTGAGACAAACCTCATTTAGGGCCAGATCAAATTTGCGTAGAAATGTGAGTTATAGATGTGTCATTCTAATTGAACGCTAGCCTAAGAAGCAGTAGATGTGTTCTATCTGTGCAATTTCTATGCTTCCCGCACTTAAGTTTAATTTTTACGTCTTTTACTGTTGATTTTGTACACAAAGCTAGATTTTTGGTTAATTAGAATATATTTCGCAGTGGTTGAGATGGTACAATGATTATCTGCACTTGTTTTGTCATAAACTGAAATTAAGCAAACTATTAGAATTTTTTTGCAGGAAATGGCAGAGTGATTTCTGCATATTGGGTCTTAAAAAAATGTGTACAGTTGGATTTACTGGAGTTGGAAATAATGTCCTAGAGAACCGTCATTCATTGTTGTCTCCATTTCATTCACATCAGTCACTCTCCCAGTTGTTTAACACCCGTTTAGTACCCGTTTAGTACCCGTTTAGTACCCGTTTAGTACCCGTTTAGTACCCGTTTAGTACCCGTTTAACACCTGTTTAACACCTGTTAGTACATGTTTAACACCTGTTAGTACCTGTTTAGTACCTGTTTAGTACCTGTTTAACACCTGTTTTTAGTACCTGTTTAGTACCTGTTTAGTACCTGTTTAACACCTGTTTAACACCTGTTTTTAGTACCTGTTTAGTACCTGTTTAACACCTGTTTAACACCTGTTTAGTACCCGTTTAGTACCTGTTTAACACCTGTTTTAGTACCTGTTTTAGTACCTGTTTAACACCTGTTTTTAGTACCTGTTTAGTACCTGTTTAACACCTGTTTAACACCTGTTTAGTACCCGTTTAGTACCCGTTTAGTACCCGTTTAGTACCTGTTTAACACCTGTTTTAGTACCTGTTTTAGTACCTGTTTAACACCTGTTAGTACCTGTTAGTACCTGTTAGTACCTGTTTAGTACCCGTGTTTAGTACCCGTTTTTAGTACCCGTTTAGTACCCGTTTAGTACCCGGTTAGTACCTGTTAGTACCTGTTTAACACATGTTTAACACATGTTAGTACCTGTTTAACACCTGTTAGTACCTGTTTAGTACCTTCAGAATACACATTGTATGTCTTCTCACCTTCACTTTGAACTAGAGCTTCCCTTTACAAATACTTAAAAAAAAAATATTACTTTTAATTATCTTTATATTAGCTGTTTTCTTATGACGTTACCGCAGTCAATCAAATTTTTAGTTCAGTTTTATATAAGGCCTTTTATATAATTCTGTGTCAGTGGTTGTGTATTCTGATGGGAAGGCCGCATTTAGAAAGCGTTGATACAGACGGGTGCTTTAATTGTATTCCACGGTGGCTTGGCCTCCCTACGGATCCACATTATCATCAAATAATCAGCTAGAGACAAACTCCACGGCTTTCTGAGCACTTCTTTTAATTTCCCACTGGTTTTCATCATAACCACTCAGCAATAAAGTTACAAATTACTTTCTTCTCTTACTTTCCGAATCATGAATTATGACATATTTTAAGAAAATAAGAAGAAGAAGTTCAAGCTTTATTTAAGGGATAAACTCATTTCTAGAGATTTATTGAAGAGAATGTTGTAGTGGAATTGGGAAGCTTAAATGAAGGCTCAGTACTGGATATTCATAAACAAAGTCAGTAATAAAATAATGCTGTCCTCTGTTTGAAATTCATATTGACCTCGTCAGTTCATTTGAGGCCGTACTTTGGCAGTCTGGCAGCCGATCAGAAAACCCTATGTTCCCCTCTCCCCCTTTTGTGTCCTTTCTCTCTCTGCTTGGCTCTGTTATTTCAGCATTGACTAAAGTAATTAGCCATGCTCAGCTAGGTTTTTCCATCAAACAGAAATAAAATATTGCAAACATTGTTTTGTGGAGGGCTGGCCGACCGGCAGACAGGCCAGGCCACAGGATTGCGTTAACTCTTGGCAGAGGTGAATGAGTGAAACACAAAGGCAGTGGTTTGGAACACAATAAGTCCTATAGCCACTGGGGACAGACTGTGTGTGGGTGGGTGGGGGAAGAGAGATCAGCCAAGTCCCTATGATGCCAGACTAACTCATTCCCCTGCATTATGCCACTTTGCATCAATCAGCGAATAGAAGGTGGTCAGGTGGTTTGAAATGGGACTCAACGCCTAACCATAGATGTAGAACACTAGTCTAGGGATGCCAATGACTGTTTAGCTATGTTAAAACTGACTCTATACTCCCACCTACAGGCAGCTCTGAAGAAGTACCAGATGGAGCACAAGAGTAAAGGAGAGAGTCTGGAGAAGTGTCAGGCAGAACTGAAGAAGCTCCGCAGGAAGAGCCAGGGCAGCAAGAACCCCTCCAAGTACGGAGACAAGGAGATGCAGGTGAGAGATCGGAGGGGGGAGAAGGGGTGTGTGTGTGTGCTTCCAAAGAGCCTCAGGTTTCGGTTAGCTTGCTACTGTGAATGAAACAGACAGACTGAGTCCCCAGTCAGCCTATGGACGATGCCAGCTGGTGGGTCAAACGTTCACCGTAGGGGAAGGTGACTGGTGAGACGTTTGACTACAGAGTCAGATAAATACTGTATCATCCCATTGGCCACAGCCCAGCAGGTGTCGAAGATGGATAGCCAATCTAATCCAAGGGGAGATTTAGGCTGAGCAAGTCTCTTATGGCCCCTTTTACTGAAGCAGAAGAAGTTGACTAAAACTTACTACAAGAACTCCGTAACCTTCAACCTTTAACCTTGCAGACGTTAGCCAAGTCATCTATATATACACTACCAGTCAAAACTTTGGACACGCCTACTCATTCAAGGGATATGGAATCATGTAGTAACTTTTAAAACTGTTAAACAAATCAAAATATATTTTATATTTGAGATTCTTCAAAGTAGCCACCCTTTGCCTTGATGACAGCTTTGTACACTCTTGGCATTCTCTCAACCAGCTTCATGAGGTAGTCACCTGGAATGCATTTCAATTAACAGGTGTGTCTGTCTATCATTACTTTAAAACATGAAGGTCTGTCAATGCAGAAAACCCTAGAATGAGTAGATGTGTCCAAAAGTTTGACTGGTACTGTAACAGCATCATCAAGGGAATAAGGGACCCATCCCATCTCTCACTAGCTCCCAGATACGAGGTTCTGAGAGATGGGTCATTCTTAGCTCTAGTACTGGTGGTGATGTGCTGCTGCTGGCTGGAGGGGTGGGCCCGGATACTGTGGGCCATGCCTCGGACAACCAAACGCCAAGCTCGGAGGGAGGGAGACAGATACAGCGATGGGAATAAATAAACTGAACGTCACCTTGAATTACTGCTTCAGAGATTCCAGCCTCTCACTCAAGGAGATGTGGTAAGATTGTTGGGACAGCCATGGGTAGATCCTATAAAAGTCCGGTCCACTGAAATAAGGGAGTCAATCATCTTGCTGATTTTTTTTTTATTTTATTTTTTTCTCCACTGCATTTTTCAAGCTTGTCAAAATGCTTTGAATCACCATGGTTACTCTCTTTATTCTGATCTTTGACCACTTCCTCAACTACATTGCGTAACATTTGTTTATTTGATGTGAAGTGTTATGTAGGCCAGCTAATTGTGTCCTGCAGAGGCATACACGCCTCCCCCATGGTAGCTGTTACAGAGAAGGTGTGTAATGTGCCCTTACAGGTTGCTGTGCCCCTCTGCCTCTCAGTGGGTAGCACCATGACACGTGGTGGGTGTACTGAGTCGATGGTTACACAACGCAGCACAGTGGAGGTGCAGGTGTGTGGAGGCTGATGTGTTGTGACGTTGTATTATGATTCTGAAGCTTCAATATGAGATGGGAGCACTGCCTGCCACTACTCAGTCCTCTTAGTTAAATAGTGTGTGTGTGTCTGTATGTCTCTGTGTGTGTGTGTGTGTCTGTGTGTCTGTGTGTGTCTGTGTGTCTGTGTGTGTGTACTGCAATTTCCTGGCAGAATGCAAAAGCCATCAGAGCGACTTACAGGTTCTCTGTTGCCCAAAGGATTCTATTTAAACCAATAGAAAATAAACAATTTCAGCAAAAGAGCGGGCCAGTCTACCAGGGGAACACTGAGGCATTGAGGGTGGCAGGGTAGCCTAGTGGTTAGAGCGTTCGGCTAGTAACCGAAAGGTTGCAAGTTCGAATCCCTGAGCTGACAAGGTACAAATCTTTCGTTCTGCCCTCTGAACAAGGCAGTCCTCCTATTCATAAAGCAGCCAGAGGGAAGGTAATTACAGAACTAGAACAGGAGTCATTTTGGAAATGGATACATGGTGCTTTAAGCCACAGCGTCTCTACAAGACGACACTCACCCTAAAAACCATTGGACTCCCATGGGCCGCTATGGTTTGGTGGGCAGGCAAGCCTGTGGTCTGTCTTTTTTTTTTTTTACATTACATTTGACATGTGAGTCATTCAGCAGACACTCTCTTAGTGAGTCCTTTACAGTGAGTACATTCGTCTTAAAGCTCAGTGGAACAACCACATATCACAGGCATTGACAGTACACCTTTCCCTTAAAGAGCAGAATCAGAGGTGGTAAAGGGGGAAGCTGACCTGGCTTCTGGAGGGGAGCTGACCTGGCTTCTGGAGGGGGAGCTGACCTGGCTTCTGGGGGGAGCTGACCTGGCTTCTGGGGGGCTGACCTGGCTTCTGGGGGGCTGACCTGGCTTCTGGGGGAGAAGCTGACCTGGCTTCTGGGGGGGGGCTGACCTGGCTTCTGGGGGGCTGACCTGGCTTCTGACTGACCTGGCTTCTGGGGGAAGCTGACCTGGCTTCTGGGGGAAGCTGACCTGGCTTCTGGGGGAAGCTGACCTGGCTTCTGGGGGGGAAGCTGACCTGGCTTCTGGGGGAGCTGACCTGGCTTCTGGGGGAGGGGGAGAAGCTGACCTGGCTTCTGGGGGAAGCTGACCTGGCTTCTGGGGGAAGCTGACCTGGCTTCTGGGGAAGCTGACCTGGCTTCTGGGGGGAAGCTGACCTGGCTTCTGGGGGAAGCTGACCTGGCTTCTGGGGGGGAAGCTGACCTGGCTTCTGGGGGAAGCTGACCTGGCTTCTGGGGGGGGCTGACCTGGCTTCTGGGGGGCTGACCCGGCTTCGTGGGGGGAGGCTGACCCGGCTTCGTGGGGGGCTGACCCGGCTTCCGGGGAGGCTGACCCGGCTTCCGGGGGAAGCTGACGAGGCTGACCCGGCTTCTGGGGGGAAGCTGACCCGGCTTCTGGGGGGGAGCTGACCCGGCTTAGTACTCCATAGCAAAGCACCATGGTCTTGTAGTGGATGCAAGCTTTGACTGGAAGCCAGTGAAGTGTGCAGAGGAGCAGGGTGACATGGGAGAACTTGGGAAGGGCTGCTGGTCTGGATAAGTTGCAGCGGTTTGATGGCACGAACAGGAAGCCCAGCTAACAGCGAGTTGCAGACGGGAGATCTGATGGTCCACTCCCAGCAGAGACACAAACACACGCAGGCAGACATGCACAAAAAGTAATTTCCGGGCCATAGTTACACTCCCTTGAGCCTGCTCTCTTCAGCACTTACTGATTAATGGAAGCTTCTGTCTGTGTGTGTGTGTGTGCTCCCAGCCTCTTAATGGTTCTTGAGTGTGATTACAGAGAGTGAGTGTTGCGTGGCTGGGTAGCTGCGTAGCCTATCTCGGTCCCTGCTGTGCCTCATGTGCACTTCTGGGAACAAGCGGTTGGCAGGGACACTTGAGACTGGTGGCCTCTTCTCTTTGCCAGGGAGGAAGGGGGGGGGTCGACGACAGAGTTTAGCTGATTTCCAGCTAGTGAAGCTCGTTATAATGATTCTCTGAAAGATGATGATGATTTTAGATCGACTTAATTATCCCACCTGAAGAAATGATTTGTGTGTCTGTGTGTTTAAACCCAGCCTCGGTAGACTCACTCTGAAAAAGCGAGTCCATCTCAGCCGCCGCCTTGTTCCTTCGTCCCATCATCGTTTCATTAAGTCGGGTAACAGCTCACTGATTTCCTCGGGAAGGGGAATGAAACAAAAAGTAATCTCCCTTTTCCCCGCTCTGCTCCAGATGGATGGTAATATTAAACCCTTACCTCTAGCCGATGATGAAAATGCACTCATTTACTACGGCGTCCCTAGGGGAACACAAAGCACGGACGCGGTGCCTGAAAATGACATGGTAAATCTCTCTCTCGTTCATTATTAAACACTTAAGAGGGAGTGTTTCAGGGGGAAAGGCAGACTGATTTGAATATAATGGGAATGTTGCTGGCGTTCTGCTGCCGACCCAGAAAAATAGGAAATCGCTAATAGCTTCTGTTACATAATATCTCAATTGGGTGTTAGATGAGCATTAGCACTGGTACATACGCAGTTGAACACCACAGCCTTTTGGTATTCCCATTTATTTCCGATTTATATTTTTATTATCATATTGCATTCAGTGTACTTACATGAGTTGAGGTAGATTAGCATTGGATTTACATTGCACGTTCTTCATTGCACTGATTTCCAATTGATTCGGTTGTCGGTTAAAAAGCATTTAGCAAATTGAGTGGGAGGTAAATGTATCGTACATTTTCTCTGTAGCTAAGGGCAGTAAGGTTTCCCATTGTTGAGACAGACCCTGGGGATCTCCCTCTGCTGCGCTCTGTCTCTCTGTCTGTCTGCCTGTGTCTCCTGTCTGTCTGTTTCTCTCTCCTCTCCGTCCGTCTCAGGCTCTGGTTACTATGAGAAGTGGTCAAATGAGGTGTGTTTTCTGAACAGTCGGAACGTACCACATTTCCCCAACTGATAGTCCTGTTTCATTGCTATGCCTTTGGAGCATTTATAGTAACTAGTAACGACAGCAACTAATTATCACGTTCTAATGGCAACTCTGTGAGGGTGACATGCTACATGCTGTGAAAACGGGAGTTTCAAGTGACACGCAACATGTTAGCACGTCACATAAAAGCACACGCTCAGACACATCTTGAGGCTACATCAACACCACAGTTCAGTTCCCTCTGCGTTAGCTGGATGGCGCCAGAGCAGATGGGATGTGGAGAGGATAAAAGAGGCCGAGCAAGAGAGAGGGAGGAGGGTCTGAGTTTGTTCTGTTCTGCTGCAGTTCTGTTCTTTCCTTCAGTTCTTCAACCCAGTTATTTTCTGTCTCTCTCTCATTCCACCTTTTCACTGTCCCTTCCTTTTCCACACTCTCTCTTTTCTGAATGACCCATGTCGTGTCCTCCCCTATTGATAATGTTTTAATAGGTCACTGTGATGTAATTGTTCTAGGAGGGAGGGGGAGGGGCTCCATGACATCAGAGGAAGCTTGTGCACTGACCGTGGTGACAAAAGATCAAGCTTAGGCCTCGAGCTTGACATAATCAAATGATGATTCTAGGAATGAAGTTCCATCAAAGTTTAGGTTCATTGAATCTGACATTTTGCGTTGACGTACTTGCATTGGTATCTCGTATTCCATTTTTAGTGGAGGTTTGAAATGTCCTTTTATGCATCTTCTGTCTCGCTCACCCAAGGCCTCTATCATTGAGTCTGTAAGAGTGGGAAAGGGGTTATGTCGGATCCCTCCATATGGTTCTTTGTCCCACCGTTCAACCCTTTCTTTCTTACTGCTGAGACTGCTTCCTGTCACCACCAGGGGTCCCCTGCTCCCCCGACCTCTAAGGCTTCTGGCTACAGTAAGACTCTAGAACACTGGTTCTCAATCCTGGTCCTGGGAACCCAAAGGGTGCACATTTTAGTTTTTGACCTAGCACTACACACCTGATTCAAATCATCAACTCGTCAAAAGGCTTTGGTGATTTTGAATCAGGTGTGTAGTGCTAGTTGAAAAACTAAAATGTGCACCTCTAGTCTACGGCCTGTACCTTTCGGCGTCTAGGCTACGGCGTCTAGGCTACGGCGTCTAGGCTACGGCGTCTAGGCTACGGCGTCTAGGCTACGGCGTCTAGGCTACGGCGTCTAGGCTACGGCGTCTAGGCTACGGCGTCTAGGCTACGGCGTCTAGGCTACGGCGTCTAGGCTACGGCGTCTAGGCTAAGGCGTGTACCGTTTGACGTGTCTCTTTCATCAACAGTGTGTTCACAGCAGGAATAGTTTACCTGGTAACAATATGAGATTAAAATGCTGTCAGAGAATCAACATGTAATGTCTGTATGTTAGATGTTGTCAAGTAGTAATATAGTATTCTATGATTGTGTTTTGTATGTCTTATTTTCATGGCGTGTTGACATGTATGTTTTTGTAAATGGCAGGGCTCATCTGCAAAAGTCAATATAGTATCGCATGAATACAGTAGTACATATGTATTGCCATATATCAGGCTGCCATTGGCTTTCAAGCGTGTTGTGTGTGAATGTGACTGAGTGAGACAGACGCCAGAGTGGTATACTACGAAGCACGCTAGCTCTACTCGGGCTTCTCTAATGCTAGCCAGTTTCACATTCCAGAGTGGTATACTACGAAGCACGCTAGCTCTACTCGGGCTTCTCTAATGCTAGCCAGTTTCACATTCCAGAGTGGTATACTACGAAGCACGCAAGATCTACTCGGGCTTCTCTAATGCAAGCCAGTTTCACATTCCAGAGTGGTATACTACGAAGCACGCTAGATCTACTCGGGCTTCTCTAATGCTAGCCAGTTTCACATTCCAGAGTGGTATACTACGAAGCACGCAAGATCTACTCGGGCTTCTCTAATGCTAGCCAGTTTCACATTCCAGAGTGGTATACTACGAAGCACGCAAGATCTTCTCGGGCTTCTCTAATGCTAGCCAGTTTCACATTCCAGAGTGGTATACTACGAAGCACGCTAGATCTACTCGGGCTTCTCTAATGCTAGCCAGTTTCACATTCCAGAGTGGTATCCTACGAAGCACGCAAGATCTACTCGGGCTTCTCTAAAGCTAGCCAGCTTCAGTTAGCTTCACATTCCAGCTCAGGCTTCATCCGTACTACGACGGTGGATATTGCTCCTCCGCCTGCCTCTAACTCTAGCAGACTTGTATCTGCGCTTGCATGTCACGCGTGGCTAGTTGAACTGATTATGGATTATATGTCTGTGGTTGGTTGCCACTGTCAGTTTGCCTTTTGCAAATTGCTAAATACATTTGTGTGAAAAACTTAGATTGGAAAGCAAATGCTGTCGTTACTAAATGTGTAATGTGATTGACATTAGTTCCTTTACACCCCCCCAAAAAAACATTTGATTTAATAAAACATTTGAATCAGTCTTCCTCAAACGAAGGGGATGATGACACAATCTTTGTGAGAAGGAATTTGATTTCATTGGTCCTCAACTTGTTCCTCAGACACTTCATTCAGGATAAATGGAGTTAGCCTGCTTTGGACAGGTTAGTTCTGAAGGATTCATTGCCATAGAAACCTACCTGGCTAAAAGATGAGCCATGTTCGTGGTGCTGGTTATCCCGAGTTGAACTCAAGAGTTGACCTCAGTTACCTCGCTAACTCCTCAAACCTGATTCCAAGTATAGGGCTCTGGGCTCTAGAGGCAAGCAGACTGGTTTGGCAGCTCGATACTGATTCCATACTACTGCTTTCTAGTTATTCTGTATCTGGCTGACTGACAGGCTGGCAGGCTGGTTGACTCACCTACTGATGGCCTGACTGACTGGCTGACTCACCTACTGTCTGGCTGGCCTTTTGTTTATATGTTGTCCAAGTTCAAGGTAAGGGTGTGTCTGGGAAGATCTAGAATTACCAGGAATAATGACCCTTGTTTGGTCCCGCCTATAAACGCACACTGTAGTACATGACAAGTAAACAAAACATGGCTCTCCTCTTCTTCTGCTACTACTACCACTACTACTACCACTACTACTACTACCACTACCACTACTACTACTACTACTACTACTACTACTACTATTACTACTACTACTACTACAGTAATCCAACTACTCCAGAATATATTTTTTTTGTTGCATTTTTGTTCAGAAAGAAAGAAATATACAACATGTAAAATGTTGGTCCCACGTTTCATGAGCTGAAATAAAAGATCCCACACATTTTTCTTAGACCACGTGTATGGCGTCGTGCGGGTGAGTGGTTTGCTGACGTCAGCGTTGTGAACAGAGTGCCCCATGATGGCAGTGTGGTTGGGCTGGAATAAGATAAGGACAATGAACATAATTTATCAATGGCAATTTGAATAATATAATAATAATAATATATGCCATTTAGCAGACGCTTTTATCCAAAGCGACTTACAGTCATGTGTGCATACATTCTACGTATGGGTGGTCCCGGGGATCGAACCCACTACCCTGGCGTTACAAGCGCCATGCTCTACCAACTGAGCTACAGAAGGACCAATGCACAGAGATGCCATGACGAGATCCTGAGGCCCATTGTCATGCCCTTCCTCCTCCGCCATCACCTCATATTTCAGCATGATAATGCACGGCCCCATGTCGCAAGGATCTATATACAATTTCTGGAAGCTGAAAATGTCCCAGTTTTTCCGAGGCCTGCATACTCACCAGACCGATCATCCACAGAGCATGTTTGGGATGCTCTGGATCGACTTGTACAACAGCGTGTTCCAGTTCCTGCCAATATACAGCAACTTCGCACAGTCATTGAAGAGGAGTGGGACAACATTACACTGGCCACAATCAACAGTCTGATCAACTCAATGCGAAGGAAGTGTCTCGCTGCATGAGGCAAATGGTGGTCACACCAGATACTGACTGGTTTTCTGATCCACGTCCCTAATTTTATTAGATTTTTTTACAGTATCTGTGACCAACGGATGCATATCTGTATTCCCAGTCATGTGAAATCCATAGATTAGAGCCTTATTAACTTGTTTCAATTGACTGATTTCCTTATATGAACTGTAACTCAGTAAAATCTTTTAATTGCTGATTGGCTGAAAGCTGTGGGGTATCAGACCGTATACCATGGGTATGACCAAAACATTTATTTTGACTGCTCTAAGGGGGGTATGTGGTATACCACGGCTAAGGGCTGCTGTTTTTACACTACACTACTGCTACTCGCCGTTTATCATCTATGCATAGTCAATTTACCCCCCCTACTTACATGTACAAATTACCTCTACTAACCTGTACCCGCGCACATTGACTCGGTACCGGTAACCACTGTATCAAATGTGTTTTACACTGTATTACATTACATTTAAGTCATTTAGCAGACGCTCTTATCCAGATATAAAGCCCTTCTTACATCAGCTGATATATCACAGTGCTGTACAGAAACCCAGCCTCAGTCAATGTATTGTAGCTGAGAGGAAGCTTTAATCACAGGCTTTTACTTTGAAAACAACACTAGTCATTTGAATCCTCCTTGAAGTTCCCATCATTGATAACTAATAAAGCTCCTCAAGTGTTTGTTTTCTCTTCTTCCTGTTCCTTTCTGTAATCAGTCTACACACAGAGTCTACACACAGATCAATGGGATCTGTCCTCTTCATCATGGTGGTGGTGGTGGTGGTGGGGGGAGGGGAATTGTGTAACAATCTCAGAGAAGAAACAGTTTGTTAGGTTTTTAATTCTGAGTAAAATACTCCACGGACACTATGGAAGCTGAACCAAGTTTAATTCTTCCCAGAGGATCAATACAGCTGCATTCAGACAAAACATGTTTCCACCTGTGTGTGTGTGTGTGTGTGTGTGTGTGTGTGTGTGTGTGTGTGTGTGTGTGTGTGTGTGTGTGTGTGTGTGTGTGTGTGTGTGTGTGTGTGTGTTTACAGTGGGGCAAAAAAGTATTTAGTCAGACGCCAATTGTGCAAGTTCTCCCACTTAAAAAGATGAGGCCTGTAATTTTCATCATAGGTACACTTCAACTATGACAGACAAAATGAAAAAAAAAATACAGAAAATCACATTGTAGGATTTTTAATGAATTTATTTGCAAATGATGGCGGAAAATACAACTCGTAAATATTTTATGGTTGGACAGGAAGAGGAAATGATAAATAAGTACATTTCATATACTGTCATTTCATTCTCAGAACCCAACAGCGTCTCTGACTGTCCTTTATCATTCTGAGGCAAGGACAGAGGGAAATGAAAGCTCCAGGGTAGCAGTGTGTGAAGTGCTAAATGGGAAGCCGAGTATTTGCAGTAAACATCTGTTTGCATTGCTTTAATGGGTTCTGTAATGGGGCTGCCATTTCCGTGTTTGTGTGTCTCCCTGATGTGAGCTTAGAGGGTCAAGCCTCACACGTCTGATATTTTTGTAAAGTATTCAACAAGGATTTGTGTGCATGCCTTTGTCTAGATGTTGACGACTGTTGTGTGGATGACAGTTTTCATGACTCGTCTGGTTGTATCTCTATGGTAACAAAGGATGAACTCAATTGTCCTCGTCTTAGGCTGATCTCTGCATGTGTCATCGACATCATAAGCGACTAATCCTACTTTAACTCTGCTTATATCGGCCATTTTGTTTTATAAGGCAGGGAATTAGTGCTCCGTTGTTTACTACTCAATGTATGCTGTGAGTCAGAATGTAGAGTGTTTATATGTTATTCTATGTACAGATTTTATACACTGATTTAGCTGCAAGTCACCTTATTCTAGTGGTACTCAAGATGACACACAGTACATTTAGGACCCCCGCAGCACTTCCGCAACACTCCCACAGCACTCCCACAGCACCCCCACAGCACCCCCGCAGCACCCCCACAGCACTCCCACAGCACTCCCACAGCACCCCCGCAGCACCCCCGCAGCACTCCCACAGCACCCCCACAGCACCCCCACAGCACCCCCACAGCACTCCCACAGCACTCCCACAGCACCCCCACAGCACTCACACAGCACTCCCACAGCACCCCCACAGCACTCCCACAGCACTCCCACAGCACCCCCACAGCACCCCCACAGCACTCACACAGCACTCCCACAGCACCCCTGCAGCTAAATGCACATTTTCAGGTTGTCGGCTTTACTTCATGCACCTAACTACAATACTAACCTTAACCATTGGCTCTCTCTCTCTCTCTGTTTCCAGCTACAATAATCATTTACAACATTAACAATGTCTACACTGTATTTCTGATCCATTTGATGTTGTTTTAATGGACAAAAATGTGCTTGTCTTTTAAAAAACAAGGCCATTTCTAGTGAACCCAAACCTTTGAATGGTAGTGTATATACTTATCTAACTGCTTAGATTTGTTTCTAGTGTCTAGGGGACAAATACATCCTACTGTACCTTATGTCTTCTTCCCATCCCCCTGCTTCTCCCTCCTCGCCCCGTCCCTCTCCTCACCCCGTCTCCCTCTCCTTGCCCCGTCCCCCTGCGCCTCCCTCATCTCCTCGCCCCCTCCTCCTCCCTCTCCTCTCCCCGTCCCTCTCCTCTCCTCTCCTCACCCCCTCCTCTCCCCCTCCTCCTCCCTCTCCTCACCCCATCCTCCTCCTCCCTCTCCTCGCCCTGTCCCCCTCCTCCCTCTCCTCGCCCCGTCCCTCGCCTCCTCCCTCTCCTCGCCCCTCCTCCCTCTCCTCGCCCCTCCTCCCTCTCCTCGCCCCGTCCCTCTCCTCCCTCTCCTCGACCCGTCCCCCTCTCCTCGACCCCTCCCTCTCCTCGCCCCGTCCACCTCCCGCCTTCTCCTCAGTATGTTGAGACCATTGGCAGCAAGCAGAGTGACCTGGACCAGTACACAGCAGAGGGCTACAAGAGTGCGCTGTCAGAGGAGAGGAGGAGGTACTGTTTCCTGGTGGACAGACAGTGTGCCGTGGCCAAGAACAGCAGCTCCTTCCATAGCAAGGTGAGATGTCGGACTCACATTTTCATCTACAGATTTCTGTTACCTTTTTGTTCTCTCTTTGCAGTTCACCCACTGCTTTACATATTGAGGGTTAAAACCAACTAGCTCTCAGTCTGACATCAAAATTAGACGTTCATCCTTGTTTCTCAAACGTTACATTTCGAAGTTGTTCCAAACATTACATCAATTCCAATCTAATTTTATTGGTCAAATAAACGTGTTTAGAAGAAGTTATTGCAGGTGTAGTGAAATACTGGTTGTTTCTAGCTCCAACAGTGAAGTAGTATCTAACAATTTCACAACAAACCACACAAATCTAAAGTAAAGGAGTTGAATAGGATAGAGTAAAGTATATACATACAGTTGAAGTCGGAAGTTTACATACACTTAGGTTGGAGTCATTAAAACTTGTTTTTCAACCACTCCACACATTTCTTGTCAACAAACTATAGTTTTGGCAAGTCGGTTAGGACATCTACTTAGTGTATGACACAAGTCATTTTTCCAACAATTTTTTATAGACAGATTATTTAACTTATTCATTGTATCACAATTCCAGTGGGTCAGAAGTTTACATACTAAATTGACTGTTCCTTTAAACAGCTTGGAAAATTACAGAAAATGATGTTGTGGCATTAGAAGCTTCTGATAGTCTATTTGACATTATTCGAGTCAAATGGAGGTGTACCTGTGGATGTACGTCAAGACCTACCTTCAAACTCAGCGTCTCTTTGCTCAACATCCTGGGAAAATCAAAAGATATCAGCCAAGACCCTAGAAAAAAAATTGTAGACCTCCACAAGTCTGATTCATCCTTGGGAGCAATTTCCAAATGCCTGAAGGTACCACGTTCATCTGTACAAACAATAGTACTACGCAAGTATAAACACCATGGAACCACGCAGCCGTCACACCGCTCAGGAAGGAGACACGTTCTGTCTCCTAGAGATAAACATACTTTGGTGTGAAAAGTGCAAATCAATCTCAGAACAACAGCAAAGGACCTTGTGAAGATGCTGGAGGAAACAGGTGCAAAAGTATCTATATCCACAGTAAAACGAGTCCTATATCGACAAGGAGGAAGCCACTGCTCCACTGCTCCAAAACCGCCATAAAAAAGCCAGACTACTGTTTGCAGCTCCACATGGGGGCAGAGATCGTACTTTTTGGAAAAATGTACTCTGGTCTGTTGAAACAAATTGAATTGTTTGGCCATAATGACCGTCGTTATGTTAGGAGGAAAAACGAGAAGGCTTGCAAGCCGAAAGAACACCATCCCAACCATGAAGCACGGGGGTGGCAGCATCATGTTGTGGGGGTGCTTTGCTGCAGGAGGGAGTGGTGCGCGTCACAAAATAGATGGCATCATGAGGGAGGAAAATTATTTGAATATATTGAAGCAACATCTCAAGACATCAGTCAGGAAGTTAAAGCTTGGTCGCAAATGAGTCTTCCAAATGGACAATGACCCCAAGCATACTTCCAAAGTTGTGGCAAAATGGCTTAAGGACAACAACGTCAAGGTATTGGAGTGGCCATCACAAAGCCCTGACCTCAAACCTATAGAAAATGTGTGGACAGAAGTGAAAAAGCATGTGCGAGTAAGGAGGCCTACAAACCTGACTCAGTTACACCAGCTCTGTCAGGAGGAATGTCAGGAGGAATGTCAGGAGGAATGTCAGGAGGAATGGACCAAATTCACCACCTTATTGTGGGAAGCTTATGGAAGGCTACTCAAAACATTTGACCCAAGTTAAACAATTTAAAGGCAGTGCTAGCAAATACTAATTGAGTGTATGTAAACTTCTGACCCACTGGGAATGTGATGAAAGAAATTAAAGCTGAAATAAATCATTCTCTCTACTATTATTCTGACATTTCACATTCTTAAAACAAAGAGGTGATCCTAACTGACCTAAGATGGAATTTTCACTAGGAATAAATGTCAGTAATTGTGAAAAACTGAGTTTAAATGAATTTGGCTAAGGTGTATGTGAACTTACAACTTCAACTGGATCAGGTGAGTAATGTAAACATATAAAAATTGTTAGTGGCTAGTGTTCCCTTATTGAAGTGGCTAGTGTTCTCTTATTGAAGTGGCTAGTGTTCCCTTATTGAAGTGGCTAGTGTTCCCTTATTGAAGTGGCTAGTGTTCTCTTATTGAAGTGGCTAGTGTTCCCTTATTGAAGTGGCTAGTGTTCCCTTATTGAAGTGGCTAGTGTTCCCTTATTGAAGTGGCTAGTGTTCCCTTATTGAAGTGGCTAGTGTTCCCTTATTGAAGTGGCTAGTGTTCCCTTATTGAAGTGGCTAGTGTTCTCTTATTGAAGTGGCTAGTGTTCCCTTATTGAAGTGGCTAGTGTTCCCTTATTGAAGTGGCTAGTGTTCTCTTATTGAAGTGGCTAGTGTTCCCTTGTTGAAGTGGCTAGTGTTCCCTTATTGAAGTGGCTAGTGTTCTCTTATTGAAGTGGCTAGTGTTCCCTTATTGAAGTGGCTAGTGTTCCCTTATTGAAGTGGCTAGTGTTCTCTTATTGAAGTGGCTAGTGTTCCCTTATTGAAGTGGCTAGTGTTCCCTTATTGAAGTGGCTAGTGTTCTCTTATTGAAGTGGCTAGTGTTCCCTTATTGAAGTGGCTAGTGTTCCCTTATTGAAGTGGCTAGTGTTCCCTTGTTGAAGTGGCTAGTGTTCCCTTGTTGAAGTGGCTAGTGTTCTCTTATTGAAGTGGCTAGTGTTCTCTTATTGAAGTGGCTAGTGTTCTCTTATTGAAGTGGCTAGTGTTCCCTTATTGAAGTGGCTAGTGTTCCCTTATTGAAGTGGCTAGTGTTCCCTTGTTGAAGTGGCTAGTGTTCCCTTATTGAAGTGGATAGTGTTCCCTTATTGAAGTGGCTAGTGTTCCCTTATTGAAGTGGCTAGTGTTCCCTTATTGAAGTGGCTAGTGTTCCCTTATTGAAGTGGCTAGTGTTCCCTTATTGAAGTGGCTAGTGTTCCCTTATTGAAGTGGCTAGTGTTCCCTTATTGAAGTGGCTAGTGTTCCCTTATTGAAGTGGCTAGTGTTCCCTTATTGAAGTGGCTAGTGTTCCCTTATTGAAGTGGCTAGTGTTCCCTTATTGAAGTGGCTAGTGTTCCCTTATTGAAGTGGCTAGTGTTCCCTTATTGAAGTGGCTAGTGTTCCCTTATTGAAGTGGCTAGTGTTCCCTTATTGAAGTGGCTAGTGTTCCCTTATTGAAGTGGCTAGTGTTCCCTTGTTGAAGTGGCTAGTGTTCCCTTGTTGAAGTGGCTAGTGTTCCCTTGTTGAAGTGGCTAGTGTTCCCTTATTGAAGTGGCTAGTGTTCCCTTATTGAAGTGGCTAGTGTTCCCTTGTTGAAGTGGCTAGTGTTCCCTTGTTGAAGTGGCTAGTGTTCCCTTGTTGAAGTGGCTAGTGTTCCCTTGTTGAAGTGGCTAGTGTTCCCTTGTTGAAGTGGCTAGTGTTCCCTTATTGAAGTGGCTAGTGTTCCCTTATTGAAGTGGCTAGTGTTCCCTTATTGAAGTGGCTAGTGTTCCCTTATTGAAGTGGCTAGTGTTCCCTTATTGAAGTGGCTAGTGTTCCCTTGTTGAAGTGGCTAGTGTTCCCTTGTTGAAGTGGCTAGTGTTCCCTTGTTGAAGTGGCTAGTGTTCCCTTGTTGAAGTGGCTAGTGTTCTCTTATTGAAGTGGCTAGTGTTCCCTTGTTGAAGTGGCTAGTGTTCCCTTGTTGAAGTGGATAGTGTTCCCTTATTGAAGTGGCTAGTGTTCCCTTATTGAAGTGGCTAGTGTTCCCTTATTGAAGTGGCTAGTGTTCCCTTATTGAAGTGGCTAGTGTTCCCTTATTGAAGTGGCTAGTGTTCCCTTATTGAAGTGGCTAGTGTTCCCTTGTTGAAGTGGCTAGTGTTCCCTTGTTGAAGTGGCTAGTGTTCCCTTGTTGAAGTGGCTAGTGTTCCCTTGTTGAAGTGGCTAGTGTTCCCTTGTTGAAGTGGCTAGTGTTCCCTTGTTGAAGTGGCTAGTGTTCCCTTGTTGAAGTGGCTAGTGTTCCCTTGTTGAAGTGGCTAGTGTTCCCTTGTTGAAGTGGCTAGTGTTCCCTTGTTGAAGTGGCTAGTGTTCCCTTGTTGAAGTGGCTAGTGTTCCCTTGTTGAAGTGGCTAGTGTTCCCTTGTTGAAGTGGCTAGTGTTCCCTTGTTGAAGTGGCTAGTGTTCCCTTGTTGAAGTGGCTAGTGTTCCCTTGTTGAAGTGGCTAGTGTTCCCTTGTTGAAGTGGCTAGTGTTCCCTTGTTGAAGTGGCTAGTGTTCCCTTGTTGAAGTGGCTAGTGTTCCCTTGTTGAAGTGGCTAGTGTTCCCTTGTTGAAGTGGCTAGTGTTCCCTTGTTGAAGTGGCTAGTGTTCCCTTATTGAAGTGGCTAGTGTTCCCTTATTGAAGTGGCTAGTGTTCCCTTATTGAAGTGGCTAGTGTTCCCTTGTTGAAGTGGCTAGTGTTCCCTTGTTGAAGTGGCTAGTGTTCCCTTGTTGAAGTGGCTAGTGTTCCCTTGTTGAAGTGGCTAGTGTTCCCTTGTTGAAGTGGATAGTGTTCCCTTATTGAAGTGGCTAGTGTTCCCTTATTGAAGTGGCTAGTGTTCCCTTATTGAAGTGGCTAGTGTTCCCTTGTTGAAGTGGCTAGTGTTCCCTTGTTGAAGTGGCTAGTGTTCCCTTGTTGAAGTGGCTAGTGTTCCCTTGTTGAAGTGGCTAGTGTTCCCTTATTGAAGTGGCTAGTGTTCCCTTATTGAAGTGGCTAGTGTTCCCTTATTGAAGTGGCTAGTGTTCCCTTATTGAAGTGGCTAGTGTTCCCTTATTGAAGTGGCTAGTGTTCCCTTATTGAAGTGGCTAGTGTTCCCTTATTGAAGTGGCTAGTGTTCCCTTATTGAAGTGGCTAGTGTTCCCTTATTGAAGTGGCTAGTGTTCCCTTATTGAAGTGGCTAGTGTTCCCTTATTGAAGTGGCCAGTTTTTTTTAAAAAGCACATTTTTTGTCCATTTTAAAATAACATCAAATTGATCAGAAATAAAGTGTAGATATTGTTAATGTTGTAAATTACAATTGTAGCTGTAAACGGCAGATTTTTTTATATGGAATATCTACATAGGTGTACAGAGGCCCGTTATCGGCAACTATCACTCCTGTGTTCCAGTGGCACGTTGTGTTTAGCTACAGCTTTGATACACCTGTAATGACTTTAACTTCTGGATGATAGCGGGGTGAACAGGCCATGTCTCTGGTTGTTGAGGTCTTTTTGTCCTTCCTGTGACATCGGGTGCTGTAGGTGTCCTGGAGGGCAGGTAGTTTTCCCCTGGTGATGCGTTGGGCGGACAGCAACACCCTCTGGGAAGCCCTGCAGTTGCCGTACCAGGCGGTGATACAGCCCGACAGGATGCTTTCAATTGTGTATCTGTAAAAGTTTGAAGGTTTCAGGTGCCTAGCCAAATTTGAAGAATGCGTTGTTGCGCCTTCTTCACCACACTGTCTGTGTGGGTGGACCATTTCAGTTTGTCAGTGATGTTTACGCCGAGGAACTTAATGTCCACCTTCTCCACTGTTGTACCTTCAATGTGGATGGGGGGTGCTCCCCCTGCTGTTTCCTGAAGTCCACGATCAGCTCCTTTTCCTTTGTTGACGTTGGATGAAAGGTTATTTTCCTGACGCCACACTCCCAGGGCCCTCACCTCCCCCTGTAGGCTGTCTCGTCATTGTTGTTAATCAGGCCTACTACTGTTGTATCTTCCGCAAACTTGATGATTGAGTTGGAGGCGTGAGTGGCCACGCAGTCATGGGTGAACAGGGAGTACAGTAGAGGGCTGAGCACACACCCTTGTGGGGCCCCAGTGTTGAGGATCAACAAAGTGGAGGTGATGTTTCCTACCTTCATCACCTGAGGGGACGGCCCGTCAAAGTCTGAAAACTTTCCTAAAGTGCTCGACGCACGGCAGCCCTATCCGTCGGGGCCATTTTTCAAAGTGTTTAAGGTTAGGTTTAGGCATTAATTCATAACCTCTTGGAACTCCCTCTCCCAGATCCGGGAGAATTGTCATCAAAATTGAAAATAGTGCCCCCTAGTTTCAAGAGGTTCACTCCAATCTCAAGGTTATGCATTAATATTCACTGCTTTATCTTTTGATGGTTAAAACAGCAAGGTAATACAGGCACTTCCACTCACACCAACAGGTCCAGGGGTGCAATATTCTGGTCACTTTCTGGAAAATTCCAAATGATGAATTCTAGGTTGGAGGTTTCCCTCACAGCTTATTTCCTTTTAATTGCAGGAATCATCCAACTGGGATTTTTGGGGGGAAATTGGGAACGTTCTAGAATTTTACTGTTACCAGAAACTGTTTACTTCTCCTTTCGGGACGGTTCATATAGTTGTTTCGTTTGGCTTTAGCCATTGTGTCCAGTGGCTTTGCTTCAAGACTGCCGATCATGCCACGGTTGCTCTCACAAATCAATGCAGCCACCTAGTGTCTTTATTCAGGAGCTTCCAAGTCCTGGTTAAGTGGGTGGATGTTCACTTTCTGCTCTCTCTGCTTTGTTTAACTCGGGCCTTGGAGCTGAGAGACTGTGCAGTGGGAGGAAAGGAGATGTAGAGGACAAAAGGATAGGAAGGGAAGAGGGTGAACAGTGTCCCACTTCCACAAGTTAGTGGATGTGAATCCCAGAGGGAGAATGTGTGGGCTGACTGTCTATAGACAATACTGATGTGCTGACACAGAGAGAAGGAGAGAAAGGAGGGGGAGAGTTTGTGTTTTGAAGTCATTACGAAAGAAGCAGTGAATATTCTGTGTGAGGGGAAAATATGGAGGCCAAGAGATTGTAGGGGAACATAGAAAGAATGAGTGTGAGTCGTGTAGGAAGAGATGGGTTAGAGGAGGCCCCACTCTTCAGGTTCTCACCCCAGTGCTCACACACACACACACACACACACACACACACACACACACACACACACACACACACACACACACACACACACACACACACACACACACACACACACACACACACACACACACACACACACAGAATAGTGGTACCCTCCATCTATGTGACATACATACTTAAGGTAGCAGCAACTGTCCTGTGGTGATGGAGTAGAGGAATACAGTGAAATGAAGAAGCAGGCCGTTGGTGTTGATCATCTCTCTGGCATGGAGCTTTAGAAACCACACTACCACCCACACTACATTACCTAGCAGATACCACCACCTGGGAGCTGAGTCACCTACTGGCACCGCTACCCAGCGCACCAATGGAGAGAGACCAGGGAAGAACACTCTGACTGGTACACAGAAAGCAGTAAGGTAGAAAACATGGAAACAGAGACCGATTTAAAGTAGGCTATGTACAGAGACCAAGAGTAACATACCGTAGATAGAGGGATTTGTCACACTCAAGGTGCTATCTAAAACCTCATCCTTTTGAAGATCCTTTTTTCAGGTAGAATCATTTTAGTTCCATGTAGAACCCTTTTGAGTTCCATGTAGAACCCTTTTGAGTTCCATGTAGAACCCTTTTGAGTTCCATGTAGAACCCTTTCCACAGAGTTGATGAACCCTTTTGGAACCCCTTTTTGTATTTTTTTGTAAGTGTTTTGTTTCTAAGGGAGTGCAGTTTATGAAGAACCCTGGCAACCCTGCTGAATATTACTTCCTGTCTTACACCCAGACTGCTTTAATGGGTGTAGGTGGGGGTAAAACTGATCAGAGGTAAGCTAGAGCAGGAAACCCATAGCTGGGGAGAGAGCTGGTGGAGAGGCCTGGAGGCTGGAGATGGTGTCGCGGGCCTTGAGTACAATAATCCTGGGAGGGAGGCTGCTGATGTATCGCTTTGAGATGAAACGGCCTGCTAGACTGGTAATGAGGCTGCTTCAGCTGTGAAACGAAACTGCCTGCTAGACTGGTAATGAGGCTGCTTCAGCTGTGAGACTGCAGCGTAGCCTAGTGGTTAGAGCGTTGGACTCGTAACCGGAAGGTTGCAAGTTCAAACCCCCGAGCTGACAACAAATCTGTTGTTCTGCCCCTGAACAGGCAGTTAACCCACTGTTCCTAGGCCGTCCCTGAACAGGCAGTTAACCCACTGTTCCTAGGCCGTCATTGAACAGGCAGTTAACCCACTGTTCCTAGGCCGTCCCTGAACAGGCAGTTAACCCACTGTTCCTAGGCCGTCATTGAACAGGCAGTTAACCCACTGTTCCTAGGCCGTCCCTGAACAGGCAGTTAACCCACTGTTCCCAGGCCGTCATTGAACAGGCAGTTAACCCACTGTTCCTAGGCCGTCATTGAACAGGCAGTTAACCCACTGTTCCTAGGCCGTCATTGAACAGGCAGTTAACCCACTGTTCCTAGGCCGTCATTGAACAGGCAGTTAACCCACTGTTCCCAGGCCGTCATTGAACAGGCAGTTAACCCACTGTTCCTAGGCCGTCATTGAACAGGCAGTTAACCCACTGTTCCCAGGCCGTCATTGAACAGGCAGTTAACCCACTGTTCCCAGGCCGTCATTGAACAGGCAGTTAACCCACTGTTCCCAGGCCGTCATTGAACAGGCAGTTAACCCACTGTTCCCAGGCCGTCATTGAACAGGCAGTTAACCCACTGTTCCCAGGCCGTCATTGAACAGGCAGTTAACCCACTGTTCCCAGGCCGTCATTGAACAGGCAGTTAACCCACTGTTCCTAGGCCGTCATTGAACAGGCAGTTAACCCACTGTTCCCAGGCCGTCATTGAACAGGCAGTTAACCCACTATTCCTAGGCCGTCATTGAACAGGCAGTTAACCCACTGTTCCTAGGCCGTCATTGAACAGGCAGTTAACCCACTGTTCCTAGGCCGTCATTGAACAGGCAGTTAACCCACTGTTCCCAGGCCGTCATTGAACAGGCAGTTAACCCACTGTTCCTAGGCCGTCATTGAACAGGCAGTTAACCCACTGTTCCCAGGCCGTCATTGAAAATAAGAATTTGTTCTTAACCTCTTGGTCCTACCTGGCACGCAGGCGTCCCATCAAGACATTTGGAAATGCAAATGCGCTACGCTAAATGCTAATAGTACTAGTTAAAACTCAAACGTTCATTAAAATACACATGCAGGGTATTGAATTAAAGCTACACTCGTTGTGAATCCAGGCAACAAGTCAGATTTTTAAAATGCTTTTCGGCGAAAGCATGAGAAGCTATTATCTGATAGCATGTAACACCCCAAAAGACCCGCAGGGGACGTAAACAAAATAATTAGCATAGTCGTCGCTACACAAACCGCACAAATAAAATATAAAACATTCATTACCTTTGACCATCTTCTTGGTTGGCACTCCTAGATGTCCCATAATCACTATTGGGTATTTTTTTCGATTAAATCGGTCCATATATAGCCTAGATATCGATCTATGAAGACTGTGTGATAAACGGAAAAAAATAGCGTCTTGTAACATCATTTTTTACAATTAAAATAGTCGACGATAAACTTTCACAAAACGCTTCGAAATACTTTTGTAATGCAACTTTAGGTATTATTAAACGTTAATAAGCGATCAAATTGATCACGAGGCGAAGTATATTCTTTAGCTGTCCGTCTGGATTCTCAACCAAAATATCCGGTCGGAGACCGGAGGAAATGCGTTGCCTTGAGTCTGTTTGACTAAGAAACAAAGCCTAGGCAAATGACAAGACTGTTGACATCGTGTGGAAGCTGTAGGTATTGCAACCTCAGCCCCATTAAATGTGGTTCACCTTTATCAATGGGTTCAAGTCGCGCATGGATATATACTTCCATTTTCAGTGATCAGATTTTCCTGCGCTTTTCGATGAAACGCACATTCTGTTATAGTCACAGCAGTGATTTAACCAGTTTTATAAACGTCTGAGTGTTTTCTATCCACACATACTAATCATATGCATATACTATATTCCTGGCATGAGTAGCAGGGCGCTGAAATGTTGCGTGATTTTTAAAAAAAGTAGGGGGTTCGGATTAACAGGTTAACTGACTTGCCTGGTTAAATAAAGGTAAAATAAAAAATCAATAAAAAGATTAAACGGCTGCTAGACTGGTAATGAGACTGCTAATGAGACTGCTTCAGCTCCCCAGGCCAACACATAGAAGAGCTGTCAGAGCTGAGAGAGAAGGATGTCTTAGTTTGATGCTGTTGCAGAGAGGGGAATAGGTTATGCGCTCACTTTCAATTCAATAGGCTTTTTGTGGCTTGGGAAACATATGTTTACATTGCCAAAGGAAGTGAAATAGATAATGAATGAACCGTAAACATTACATTCCTATATGTTCTATAGGAATAGAGACATTTTAGATGTCAAATTATGTCTATACACAGCATTGTAACGATGTGCAAATAAAGTCTAAAAGGAAAAATAAATATGGGTTGTATTTTCACTGAGTCTGTACATAGTCACAGCTTTCCTTAATTTTGGGTCAGTCACAGAGGTCAGCTATTCTCGCTCACTCTCTGATTTGATACTTGAGCTGGAGATCCCACACACTGACACTTCCTTTCCAGGAGCCCACGCTCTCCCACCTAGGCTGACTCAACTACCTCAGCTAATGTAGTTATTTTCTCAAGCAGTGAACCTTTTCACAGGATAAAGATTTGTGCAACAGTTTCTCCTGAACGTTATAACCTCCTAGAATATCTCCTTATATCTAAATACACTTTAAACGTTTGACCAGGTTCAAAGGAACACCTTCTCCCTTTGTGTTTATTTACCTGTCTTCTCCAGGGTAAGGACCTGCTAGCCCAGAAGATCCCAGCATGGCAGCAGGCGTGTGCTGACCCAACCAAGCTGCCTGACCGTGCCATGCTCCTGGCTCAGCAGATGACCTCTACAGGGGGTTCCCTGGGGTCAGTCTCCCACACCCACCATGGTTCAAAGGGAAACCTGCTCATCTCTGACCCCATTCCCGGGGCCAAACCCCTGCCTGTACCCCCCGAGCTGGCTGCCCTCATGGGCCAACAGGTGGGTTACCAGTACTGGTGGTATTACTATAATATTGCTGTGTTGGCGCTGTGTTGGAACTCAAGTACTCAAATGACTCAAGTAAAAGTGAAAGTCACCCAGTATAATTCTACCAGAGTAAAATATACTTATGTATCAAAATAAATGGAATTGCTCAAATAAAAGTATAAATAATTTAAAATGACATATATTAAGGAAACCAGACGGCACAATTTGAATTAAAATTGTATTTTATTTACAGCTAGCCAGGGCTTCAACAGTCCACCAGATCAGAGACAGTAGTGAGACCAGGGATTTTCTCTTGAATTGGAGCATTGTCCTGTCAAAATGTAATGAGGACTTTTGAGTGCCAGGAAAAATGTATGGCGTAAATGTACATGATTTTTGTTTTGGAATGTAGTGAAGTAAAAGTTGTCAAAAATATAAATAGTAAAGTACAAAGTATTTTTACATAAGTATTTTACACCACTGTGTTAGTACTATGATAGTAGTATGATAGTACTATGAAAGTACACATATTACTACAATATGACCCAGTAGTTAGCTATAGAGCTGCTATGGTTTGTCAGCCCTAATGGAGAAACATTCAGTTAATTGTGTGCTGCAGGCATCAATCGTTGTTTATCATCACTAATTGTGTTTTTGATTATGGAGCTTTGAAGCGCTGTGTGAGTGTCGGCGTTTCTCAGTATGAGCCTCTGTATCGGTGTGTTGCCTCGGTGTTTGAGGGAGTACTGTTGAGTGTTGAGGCCCGCAGCAGGTTTGTGGGCTGCTGCTCTAACGACGTTCCTTAATTAACACCACCAGCTAGTCTGTTGCCTAGCAATGCCCCAGGGTTGCCTAGCGATGCCCCAGGATGTTGGGATTCCATTATGGAATCTCTTGGAGCCTCTCCTTTAGAACACAGAACCACTCAGAACTCTCCCTCATGCCACACACACACACACACACACACACACACACACACACACACACACACACACACACACACACACACACACACACTTGTTGATGCAAATTAAGTCATTAGTGCTGCACACTAATTAGAAATGCCTTTAGGAAGGAACAGAAACAGATTACTTGGGTCTGTTGGGCTGTTGATTGTTTCACACCCTGCTTCCACTCTGCTGTGTTGTTGTTCGTGGTGTGTGTGTGCCTGCGTGTGTGTGTGTGTGTGTGTGTGTGTGTAGTGTGTGTGTGTGCCTGCGTTCGTGTGTGTGTGTGTGTGTGTGTGTGCCTGCGTTCGTGTGTGTGTGTGCGCCTGCCGTTCGTGTGTGTACTGTGTGTGTACAGTGTGTGTGTGTGTGTGTGCCTGCCGTTCGTGTGTGTGTGTGCCTGCCGTTCGTGTGTGTACTGTGTGTGTACAGTGTGTGTGTGCCTGCCGTTCGTGTGTGTGCGCCTGCGTTCGTGTGTGTGCGCCTGCGTTCGTGTGTGCGCCTGCGTTCGTGTGTGCGCGTTCGTGTGTGCGCCTGCGTTCGTGTGTGCGCCTGCGTTCGTGTGTGCCGTTTGTGTCGTTCGTGTGTGTGTGTGTGTGCCTGCGTACGTGTGTGTGCCTGCGTTCGTGTGTGTGTGTGTGTGCCTGCGTTCGTGTGTGTGTGTGTGTGCCTGCATTCGTGTGTGTGCGCCTGTGTTCGTGTGTGTGTGTGTGTGTGCGCCTGCGTTCGTGTGTGTGTGTGCGCCTGCGTTCGTGTGTGTGTGTGCGCCTGCGTTCGTGTGTGTGTGTGCGCCTGCGTTCGTGTGCGTGTGTGTGCGCCTGCATTCCTGTGTGTGTACGTGCGCCTGCGTCGTGTGTGTGTGTGTGTGCGCCTGCGTTCGTGTGTGTGTGTGTGTGTGTGCGCCTGCGTTCGTTCGTGTGTGTGCGCCTGCGTTCGTTCGTGTGTGTGCGCCTGCGTTCGTTCGTGTGTGTGCGCCTGCGTTCGTGTGTGTGCGCCTGCGTTCGTGTGTGTGCGCCTGCGTTCGTGTGTGTGTGTGCGCCTGCGTTCGTGTGTGTGTGTGCGCCTGCGTTCGTGTGTGTGTGTGTGTGCCTGCGTTCGTGTGCGTGTGTGTGCGCCTGCATTCCTGTGTGTGTACGTGCGCCTGCGTTCGTGTGTGTGTGTGCGCCTGCGTTCGTGTGTGTGTGTGCGCCTGCGTTCGTGTGTGTGTGTGCCTGCGTTCGTGTGTGTGTGTGTGTGCCTGCGTTCGTGTGTGTGTGTGTACAGTGTGTGTGTACAGTGTGTGTACAGTGTGTGTGTGTGCACAGTGTGTGTGTGTGCCTGCCGTTCGTGTGTGTGTGTGTGCCTGCCGTTCGTGTGTGTACTGTGTGTGTACAGTGTGTGTGTGCCTGCCGTTCGTGTGTGTGTGTGTGTGTGTGTACTGTGTGTGTACAGTGTGTGTGTGCCTGCCGTTCGTGTGTGTGCGCCTGCGTTCGTGTGTGTGTGTGTGTGCCTGCATTCGTGTGTGTGCGCCTGTGTTCGTGTGTGTGTGTGTGTGCCTGCGTTCGTGTGTGTGCGCCTGTGTTCGTGTGTGTGTGTGTGTGTGTGTGCGCCTGCGTTCGTGTGTGTGTGTGCGCCTGCGTTCGTGTGTGTGTGTGCGCCTGCGTTCGTGTGTGTGTGTGCGCCTGCGTTCGTGTGTGTGTGTGCGCCTGCGTTCGTGTGCGTGTGTGTGCGCCTGCATTCCTGTGTGTGTACGTGCGCCTGCGTTCGTGTGTGTGTGTGCGCCTGCGTTCGTGTGTGTGTGTGTGTGTGTGCGCCTGCGTTCGTTCGTGTGTGTGCGCCTGCGTTCGTGTGTGTGCGCCTGCGTTCGTGTGTGTGCGCCTGCGTTCGTGTGTGTGCGCCTGCGTTCGTGTGTGTGCGCCTGCGTTCGTGTGTGTGCGCCTGCGTTCGTGTGTGTGTGTGCGCCTGCGTTCGTGTGTGTGTGTGCGCCTGCGTTCGTGTGTGTGTGTGTGTGTGCCTGCGTTCGTGTGCGTGTGTGTGCGCCTGCGTTCCTGTGTGTGTACGTGCGCCTGCGTTCGTGTGTGTGTGTGCGCCTGCGTTCGTGTGTGTGTGTGCGCCTGCGTTCGTGTGTGTGTGTGCCGCCGTTCGTGTGTGTGTGTGCCTGCGTTCGTGTGTGTGTGTGTGTGTGTGCCTGCGTTCGTGTGTGTGTGTGTGCCTGCGTTCGTGTGTGTGTGTGTGCCTGCGTTCGTGTGCGTGTGTGTGTGCCTGCGTTCCTGTGCGTGTGTGTGTGCCTGCGTTCCTGTGCGTGTGTGTGTGCCTGCATTCCTGTGTGTGTGTGTGTGTGTGTGCCTGCGTTCCTGTGTGTGTACGTGCGCCTGCGTTGCGCCTGCGTTCGTGTGTGTGTGCGCCTGTGCGTGTGTGTGTGCGCCTGCGTTCGTGTGTGTGTGCCGCCTGCGTGTGCGCCTGCGTTCGTGTGTGTGTGCGTGTGTGTGTGCGCCTGCGTTCGTGTGTGTGTGCGCCTGCGTTCGTGTGTGTGTGCGCCTGCCTGCGCCTGCGTTCGTGTGTGTGTGCGCCTGCGTTCGTGTGTGTGTGCGCCTGCGTTCGTGTGTGTGTGCGCCTCGTTCGTTCGTGTGTGTGTGCGC